>NC_056743.1:857023332-857073332 GCF_019279795.1 Protopterus annectens | reverse complement strand
CATTCTGCATCCCAGTCTAAAGACTCTGCAGTTAACTGCATGGCACATTACCTAACAACAATTAACCAGAATTTATCCCAAAGGGTTAAAGACATAATGCTGGAGGCTCGTAGACCTTCCACAAGGAAAAATTATGCAGTAAAATGGAAAAGATACCTCATTTGGAGTACGACAAAGAGGCAAGATGTGACACTGGTGAACATAGCCAACATCCTGGAGTACTTGGCAGAGCTCTACCATGCAGGCCTGTCCTATTCCTCCATCAAGATACATGCATCAGTTATTTCAGCAGAATACAACTTGGATCCTCCTGTCTTCTCACATCCTCTGCTTAGACAGTTTCTGAGAGGAATCAAAAATGTAAAACCTCCCAGGAAACCTCCACTGCCAACATGGGATTTGAATTTTGTACTAGAAAAACTAACTTACCTCCTTTCGAACCAGCAGCAACAGCAGAATTACAATACTTATCCTGGAAAACTGCATTCCTGCTAGCAATAACTTCAGCAAGAAGGGTTTCTGAACTACAGGCTTTGATGACAGTACAACCCTTCCTGATCTTCCACCAACAGAGTGTCCATGAGAACAAATCCTACATTTATGCCTAAGGTGGTATCCAGAGTTTCTCTAAATCAGGCTATCCACCTTCCTACATTCTTCCCCAACCCACAGAACAGGGGAGAAAGGCTCCTACATACCTCGGATGTACATAGACAATTACGCTACTATCTGGACAGAACAAAAAACTATAGAAAGACTGACCAGCTTCTGGTAGCATATGCAACAGGGAAGGAAGGAAAACCAATCTCTAAACAGACAATTTCCAAATGGATAGGAAATTGCATTAGATTTTGTTACTCCTATCATGGGAAGAAAACTCCAGAGAACATCAGACCTCACTCAACAAGGGCTACAGCCACTGCCACAGCTTTCTTACGAGGAGTGGCTACCAAGGACATTATAGAGGCTGCTACTTGGACCTCCGTGCATACATTTGCCAAGCATTATAACTTACCACTATACTCTAGATCCCGTGCTGGTTTCGCCACTGCTGTTTTGCAAGGGATCCTAACTACACCATAATCTTTTATCTTACCTCCTCCCCTAGTTTAGCTATGGTATTCTACCCATTTGTGAAGACTGCAGATGCATCCTTGAAGGACATAGTATAGTTTTGTACCTACCATAAATGTAGATGTCCGAGAGGTATGCATCTGCAGTCAGGATTACCCTCCCTTCTTCCCCTCTGAGGTACTCCTAGGGTATTTACCAATCTTAAGCTAGCTTGGGGGGGATCTATTATGGTGTATTTGTTTGTATATATGTACATACATGTTTAGTTTGTGTGTTTGCTCTCTACTATTTGGAAATTTTGACATTTATCCAAATTTAGCCTTCCTAGAGGGCACCTGGCATCTGGGGCAAGAAACACTGAGGAAAATGGCGTTGGCTGATGCCTTTATACCCGAGAACTGCCGCAATGACGTCGGGTGAAGTGCGACACCAGCCGAAGCCAGACCCAGACTTTGGAATCCGGCCGACCGAAGGGCTGCCTGACGACAGGACAACCCATTTGTGAAGACTGCAGATGCATACCTCTCGGACATCTACATTTATGGTAGGTACAAAACTGTACTTTTCTTAAAGGCACGTTTTCCTTTCCTGGGACTTTAACTTTATTGACAGGCTTATAATCCTTGAGCTACAGATTCATGTATATTTTTTCAAAATATAGTGCCCCTTAGGACAAACCACATTTTCTTTAACAGATGTCTTTTCATTGGTTTCCTTGCACCAGTTTGTCCATTTCTTGGTTTCCTTTAATGCAGCAGAAACCAAGGGAGAGAGTGCTGTTTATACCCTGCACGTACACAGTTAGCTGAAATGTTATCTGAAACAGGCATATATCATTAGGAAAATAGACCTCCTCTCTTTATCATGTGAGGAAAAAGATTGCAGCTTCCAGGCAGCACTTTTCCGTTAACATCAGGGTATATACTTTCCAGTGGCAAATGCTGTATCTAGATGTTTTCTTCACCAGCAGTGTGTCTGCCTCTTCTATGCAGATGTCTGTGCGTTATATACACCATCTTCTCTGTACAGCTTCACCAAGCTTTACTGTTGTGACAGCAATTCAAGTAGTACATTTGGAAAGTCAGTACTTGTTACAGTTTTAAGTTCTGTGTATGGGCAGGCTTGTAACTCTTTCCACCCTTATAGTTAGCACTCTGAATTCAGACCAATCAAATATCAAGAACCCATTAGGAAGGATTGTATATGTTGGCAAAACAGATGCATTCCTACTCTGTCAGTTGATTAGTCAAGGCGACCCTCCTTGATGGGTCAGGAATACTCCATCTCCTGTTTGTGGATCTGATATGTTCCCATCTTCATCAACATCAGGATTGATGCACTCAAGCAGTAAGCAGCTTGGCATTCAAAACTTTCCCAGGCTACTAGTCCCTCACATTTTATTCATAGTGCTCTGAAAAAAGGCCTTCTCCAGATCTTTTTTCGTTAGCATGTAAGTAGAAGCTTCAGAGAAGTGGCATGTACACCGTCTTGTTCAAACCTTTTTGTGTGGTAAAATTTTCCAAAAAAAAAAAAAACAATAATAATTTCTTTCTTGAGTTACTTGATTTGGTTTTCCTCTGCATATGCATAAGTATTATTCAGTTTTTGATCACTTTTTGTGTACTTTCCCTCCCTTGGCCTCAGGTGTTTGTCATCTTGCCCATTGCTTTTGTTATTTATTTTGTGCTTGCAGATTTAATATTTGCTGCCAGTTCATGCTGCTTCTGTTGTCAATGTCATCATTCTTAATAAGCTTGTTTGCATATTTTCTGGTCATTATTGATACCAAGGCTTTCTAGAAGCGTAAATGCTGTCATGCAGTGCAGTCTCTACAAAATGTTCCTTGTGTCTGTAGCATTTGGTAGAATAATATTTTAAGTGACTTTTATTTGTAATAGAATTGCATTCAGTGCTGTTAAAGGAAAAATAAATTAGAACTTTTTAAAATAACCCTCTTCAAGAGAAACATTGACGAGTGGATGGGAAACAAAGTTTACCCCAGGGATCACTTCAATGGCTCTGCTGGACAGAGGCACAGGGAACTAATCTAAGGGGGCGGTGAAAGCCAACACATTCCGGCTAGGCTTATAAATGCCTTTGGGCAAATAGTCTAGTGCCTATCTATGAACCTATAGGTAAATGTCTCGTACCCTTCCCGATAGAGCTTTGACCTTGCCTACTGTTTTGGATAGAGTCTTCCAGGGCGAAGCCGCCATTCAACAATTCTTATTTTCTCATTGAAAGACTATACGAGAGGGTATGAGGTTCATTACTGCCCTAATTTACTCTTCTCACTTGATAGTGGTTGTTGCCATTACCCTGACTTTAAAGTTGTTTTTTGAGTCTGCCAAAAAGTGAGGTACTCCATCCTTACCTCTCTCGTTCTTATATTTGGAACATCTTGGGCTTATCACCAGTAGTTCTTTGAAGAGGTGGTGTTTTTCCAGAAGGACGCTAAGGAACCTGCCACTGGAAAATTGTATTTGCCATAATGTTAGTTTTTCTGGCCGGTATAACGATTGTGGTGTGTATCTAGCTTCCATCTCAAGTTATCAGGTGGTAAAGTATCATACCATTTTCTTCAAAACTGGCCAAGCCTAATCCTCAGTGAAGGTGCATTTTCTGCTTGTTTGTGATCATTTGTTAAATGATCACTGGTATTGCATTGAAACCATTTATGAAACAGAGTCTTTCATTTACAGCATTCAGAGAACCATTTATCTTGTACTTAGGATTTCACTTTCATGGTTGAAAATTGATTCGGGCTCCTTCTGAACCATTTCCACACAGGTCTTGAGAACCTTTTTTGAAAAACCTCTCAGCAGCAGTTTCCTTGGCGAAGATTTGTGAACTGGTCTTTGATGTGTAAAGAAGCCTGTACAGTCTTCCACAAGGAGAAAATATGTTTAAAAACAATCCCCTCCTTTGTTTAAGGTGATGTGTGAGTTATTTCAGCTCCCAGTCTTCTTTCCCAGACAGAAAAACAAAGGGAAAATAGTTTGCACGTTGTTTATTTCAAGCAATTTGAGTGAGCAAGGCCCTGCGACAGTATGATTAACTTTTTATGTTTATGAAGGGGCAACTGAGTTATCCCATAACTAAAAACCCCTTAAACGGCTGCAGCATTTTTTATGATAAATACAGTATGACTTAGAATGAGGTAGTTAGAATCCATTTCATGTAGTCAACCACTGTTACTACTGCAGACTTTCAAGAAACTTTATAGTCAGAGTATTTGTGAGGCTGCTGCCTAGACTTCCATAAAATATTTTCAGGCATGTTAAACGTTATGCTCAGTTTAGATTCAGAGCAGGTTTTGGTTTATCAGTCCTGCAGGCTGTTATGGACTACCCACCCTTTCCTTGAGGCTGAAGGTATGCTGCTTGGTGTGTCCTATTCATTTTATTTTTTTCCCCTAGTAGTGATCTTTAAAAAGAAGTACAATACAGATGTGTGTATAAAATACAGGATGGTTTCTACTGCACTGTGATGTAGATGTAGTTATTGTTTTTTTGTGTGTTAATATGCATTGTTGTCTTCCAGAGACTCTGGTACTTGGCCTTTAGGCTGCCTTCTTCATAATATGTCCATCGATGTTCATCGTGTTTCACTGTTGCAGTCATTACAATTGGGTTATCCTGCTGGTAGGCTACCCGCAGTTGGCCTGAGTTCCAAAGTCTAGGTCCGGCATCGGTTGCTGTCGCCTCCTCCCTGACGTCAGTGCTCCAGAGGTATAAAAGATGCAGCCGACGCTGTTTTCTTCAGTCTTTCTTGCCGCGCGGTAACCAAAGCAAAAGCAGTTCGCAAGTGCCGGTCGGCCGACTCCTGAGATTTTCAAATTCGAATTTCAGATCTGAAGTCTTCATTAAAGCTAAGCACCCCATTGGGGAAACTTTTTTTCTTGCTCCAGACCGATGTCAGAAAAAGTTAATAATTGTATTTTTTGTGGGAAGCAAACACCTCATAAGGATTTTCATTCTTACTGTATTCCTTGCCTAGGCCCTGACCACGACGTTGCTTGTTGTCGGTTTTGTGCTAGATTTAACCAACGCACTATTAAGCGTCGGTACGATTTTGCATTTCATTATTTTGGCAGAAGATTTAACTATATAATGCCGTTGGAGCAACCGACTACCGGAGTTTATAAAAAGCTCAAAGAAAAGGACAGGCACCCGAGGTCCAAAACCGATGACGAGGCTTCTGCTAGGCCTTTCGCACCCCCTAACACCCGCTACCTCAGAGCCACAGGCCGCTTCCGACTTCCACGTGGAGCCGACTAGGCTGCTGGAAACTCAAGGTATTGGACACTCGGAAACTATTCCCTCAGATGGGTCCAGAGCCGCTGAGCAGGCATCTGCTTCTGAGGGTGTTTTCAGGCCTACACAGTTATATGTAAAACCCACTTCAGCTTCAAAGGCAAAGACTAAAGCTGCTCTAAATACAAAGAAACAAGTACAGCATTCTCCTGGACAGGCCTCCATGCCTAAATAACAGATGCTTAAAATGGCCGAAGACCTAATTACTTTGATCAGGGGTTCCCATCCCCCTCCTGATAAGAGGCCTAGGCAAGAGATAGAATATGCATCTTCAGATCAGGTTTCCATTTCCTCTGATTCCTCTTCTGACCAAGAATATTCGCTTCCTCCCTTTGAGGATTCTAATGCTGAAGAATCTATTCCTTCAGCCTCTCCTCCTGAGGATTATTCTTTTGGAGAAACCCTGCATGCTATGAGGGAGCATTTCTACTGGGAGAGCCAAGATTACTCAGAATCCAAGAAAAGGCTCAGATACTTCCTTTTATTACATCAGCACAGACCCCTTGCTATTCCTCCTGTTTTAGACATTGTCAATGGTGTATTTTCAGAGTCCGGACTGTCTCCTGACTCTTTGCCACCTGCTCCTGTTAAGCCAGACAGATACTACAGGGTTCCTGATTCACATAGATTTCTTTATAAAAACCCTGCTGCAGACCCAGAAACTATCTCTCAGGGTCCCAAAGGGGTCAAGGCGTCCACTGCAAAAAAACATATACCCTGTGAATAGGGATTCAAGGGCCCTGGACAGATGGGGGAAAAAGATTTATACTTTTGCTACCTTGGCTGTAAGAGCTTTAAATTGTCAATTTCATTTGCTTAAATATCAGCAGTATCTAATGTCACGGCTTAAACAATGTTGACAAATTCAGAAAGTGCAGAAAACAAAGAAATGCAGGATTTAGTGCATGCTGCTGAACAAGTAGGAAAGCATACTTTGCAATGTGGTTTTGATTCTCTAGAGGCCTCTTGCAGGAGCGCTGTTACAGGTTCTGTCATTAAGAGATATGCTTGGTTAAAAGAACAGAATCTGCCCGATCATGTTGAAGCAAAATTATTGGATGCTCCATTACAACATAATACCTTGTTTGGTGTTAAAGCAGAAGAGGTTTTGAAGAAAATGGAGGACAAAGCTAAATCTATGCAAACAGTCAAGGATTTCTTACAGGTACAGCCTCCCAGATTTAGCAGGAACTGGCCTGCAAAGAATTAGTCCTTTCCAGTGTCAGACAGGCCACAGAGAGGTAGATACAGACGCCCCAGAGGCAGATCACAGCCCCAAGGCTCTTACAGGCCTAAACAATGGGGTGCTTCAACCTTCAAAAGCGGAATAGAAAAATCACAGCCATACAGGAAACTGTCTCATTGACATTCCCCTGCCAGCACCAAGCACTTATTTTCTGGCAGCCCCTTGGGGGAAAACTAGTACTTTTTGCTCAAAATTGGCACATGATCACTCAGGACAAATGGGTCTTAAATATCGTATCCCAGGACTACAGGTTCCACTTTCACACCCTGCCAAGGCCAAACAGTATGCCAGACCTGCCACGCAATCAATGGGCAGAGGCACAAATACAAGTTTCATCCCTCATGGACATGAGGGCCATTCAGCAAGTACCACCGTAAGAGCAGGGACGAGGATTTTACTCAAGGCTATTCTTGGTGCCCAGAAAGGACAAAACCTGGAGACCAGTACTGGACCTTTCTGTCCTGAACACATTCCTGGACATTCCAAAATTCAAATTGTTAACTCTGCAGCAGCTTCTGCCCGTGCTGGGCAAGAAGGCTGGGCTTGTGACTTTACACCTAAAAGAGGCATACCTGCATGTCCCAATCAGACAGTCATGCAGAAGATACCTCAGATTTATAGCTGGCTCAATGCATTACCAATTCTCTGCACTGCCCTTTGGCTTATCTACTGCACCCAGGGTCTTCACAAAGTGCCTGGCACCAGTAATTGCTTTTTGCAGACAGAGGAATTCAAATATATCCTTACTTGGACGACTGCCTTATTCAAGCAGAGAACAAGGACACTCTACTACAGCATCTGGCGTTTGTAAAATCATTACTAGCAGGCCTAGGGTACACAGTAAATGAAAAGAAATCAAAACTCGTACCCTCTCAAGAGATAATATTCCTGGGTGCAAGCTTAAATACAACTGCCCAGATGGCTTATCTCATGCCAGACAAACACAGACAACTGAATACTTATTTCAAAATGTTGGCAACAAAGACCCAGTTATCCGCAAGAAAAATTCTGCAGGCTTTGGGCTTCATGGCATCCTGCATTCTGCTAATTCCATATGCAAGACTGCATATGAGGAAACTTCAGTGGTATCTAAAAAGTGTTTGGACTCATCATTGCCACAGCTTGGAAACAATAATTACCCTCATTCCCTGCCTGCAACAGGAGTTTCGATGGCAGGCAAAAGCCTGTCACTACAACACGGGACAGCCATTCACCTTACCCCCAGCCAGGCAGACATAGACAACAGATGCATCAGATTATGCCTGGGGGGCACATATGGCAGGAAGATGTATTCAGGGCACATGGTCCGCAAGTCAAATTCATCTACATATCAATCAAAAAGAGATGCTAGCAGTTCAAAATGCCCTGACAGCCTTGAAGGATCTACTTCATCCAGGACAACTACTGATGAAGAAGGACAACACTACAGTCATGTGGTACATAAACAAGCAAGGGGGCACACATTCATACCCCCTCTGCAGACTAGCCATGAACTTGTGGGACACAGCATTGACTTACCAAGTGCATCTGCAAGCACAGTTCCTGCCAGGTAGGATAAATACTCTGGCAGACGAACTAAGCAGAAACCTAATGGAACCCCACGAGTGGAAATTGTATCCACAAGTCTTCAGCATGATAACAAGGAACTGGGGATGCCCGGACATAGACCTATTTGCCTCTCCTCACAATTGCTAACTACAAAGAGTTTGCACAAGGAATTATCACAAGCAAGCATGGAAAGTGGATGCTCTTTCAGCTGGAAAAACCTAACAGTATATGCCTTTCCTTCTCTGCCTCTCCTCCCCAAGGTGCTCCTCAAGGTCAGACAAGAGAAGCCAAAAGTTTTTCTGATTGCCCCAGACTGGCCCGCCAGCACTGGTACCCAATCCTAAAGAGCTTGTCCCAATGCCCAGCTTGGACACTATCTCAAATTCCTCACTTATTGACTCAACAAGACAGTCAGATACTGCACAGCCAACCCAGGACCCTAAACCTGGCAGCATGGCAGATAATGTAGCCATTCAAGACACACCTCTTTCTAAAGCAGTTATGGATGTTGTTTTGGAGGCCAGGAGGCCTAGCACCAGAAAATGTTATGCAGAAAAATGGAAGAGATTCTGTGCTTGGAGCCAGGCGCAAGGTATTGACACGATTGTACCAAATATTCCTCAGATTTTGCAATACTTAACTGAGATGCTGGATAAAGGCCTTTCCTTATCATCCATTAAAATTCATGCCTCTGCCATTTCAGCTCATTACAATACAGAACCCCCTATTCTTTCTCATCCAGTGCTAAGGCAGTACCTCAGAAGGGCCAAAAACATAAGACCCCCATGGAGAGCACCAGTACCTGCATGGGACCTCAACTATGTCTTGGAAAAACTTACACTGCCTCCCTTTGAGCCAGCCTCTGCAGATGCTATAAAATTCTTATCCTGGAAGGCAGCTCTGCTCCTAGCAATAACCTCCGCTAGACGAGTCTCAGAGTTACAGGCACTCATGGCTGTGGAACCTTTTATCATTTTCCATCCTGACAGGGTTTCTCTGAGGACAAACCCTACATCTGTGCCTAAGGTAGTGACTAGTGTGGCCCTTAACCAAGCAATTCACTTGCCTACCTTTTACCCAAACCCACAGAATAAGGGAGAGAGACTTCTGCATTCTTTGGACATTCACAGACAGCTACGCTTCTACTTGGACATAACCAAATCTTTCAGAAAGACTGAACAACTTCTAGTAGCATATGCTGCAGGATCACAAGGAAAGCCTATCTCAAAGCAGACTATTTCAAAGTGGATAGGCCACTGCATTCATTTCTGTTATTCACAGCATGGCAAATCAATGCCTAAGGGCATTAGACCACATTCCACCAGAGCAGCAGCCACTTCAGCAGCCTTCCTCAGAGGAGTACCAACCAAAGACATCTTAGAGGCTGCAACTTGGAGTTCAGTGCATACTTTTACAAAGCACGATCACTTACCCCTCTATTCTAAATCCAGGGCAGGCTTTGCCACTGCAGTTCTGCTGGGCCTGATGGCCTCTCCTAATCGTATTTAGCACCAGCCTCCCAACCATAGCTTTGGGATTCAACCCAATTGTAATGACTGCAACAGTGAAACACGATGAATATAGTACAGCTGTGTACCTGCCAGAAATGTAGATGTTCGAGTGTATTCACTGTTGCAGTCCAGGTTACCCTCCCTCCATCCCCCTTTTTCTTGCTGGGACTTATCTGTACTTGTCTATTCTATACAACCTATGTGGTGTATTTGCTTGTAGATGAAGGAAAAGTTGTTTTTTGGTTATGCATGCCTTTTGGCATTAGTGAGCCTACCATTTTAGGGGCACCTGACATCTGGGGCAAGAAAAGCTGAAGAAAATGGTGTCTGCTGCATATTTTATACCCCTGGCGCACTGACGTCAGGGAGGAGGCGACAGCAATAGACGCCGGACCTAGACTTTGGAACTCAGGCCGACTGCGGGTAGCCTGCCAGCAGGATAACCCAATTGTAATGACTGCAACAGTGAATATGCTCGAACATCTAGATTTATGGTAGGTACACAACTGTACTTTTTGGATATTTCTACATCTCCTTGTCTTGTGATGACATTTTATTTGGTACTTTAGGTTTTCTGAGGTTGTTTAGTCATTATGGCTTACCCCAAGAGCATACGTTGGTAATTATTTCTGTTTTGTTCTCTCCTGGGCTCCAGAGAAATGAACAAAAAGGCTAGTAGTGCACCTTATTTACAGCTTGGCTCCCCATCAGTTCCACAACTTTTGAGTCCACATCCATGCACCAAGAGGGATGTCTTCCTACTGAAAAAATGTTTTCCTGTTCTGATAGCTGCAGATGATTGTTTCCTGCATCTTTAATATAGTTTTTGAACACTTAATTTAACCTGTTGAATGTACTGATTTGATTTTTGTACTTATTGCAAAGGTCATTCCTTCTAAATTGTGCTTAAGACTTGTTTAATGCAGACTTTTGGTAAGGTACTGTTGCTATTGCTCTCTACAGGTTTGCATGGCTCAAGACTCTACACTTTCCTGAGGATGTTAAGGGCCAGCTGCTGTATTCTTTTTATGGAAAGGCCTTTTGTTTGGTTACCCATCTTAAAAGAAAATCAACAGCAGCTGGAGGAAAAAGGCAAAACCTGGACAAAGAAACCATATGGCAAAATAGTGGAAAGTAGAAATGTTTGATTCACCCAGGCCTGAATATAAAGTAGTAGCTTCTTTTACTGAATCCTGGGTCTTATTAGATGGAGCAAATAATGGACCAACAATACAAAAACACATGCCTCTCGACCTCTTAGCACAAGAAATTTGGATAAAACCAAAAACCGTGAGGGTGGGGTTGGAATAAAGGCCCAAAAGAGAGACTCATTTTAAAAATTGCTCATATAAATTTAGAAAGTTGCTATAATAAAAGATGTTCTTTGTGTTTCACTGTTAGTCATCATTTTTGGGTTATCCCTTGCCAGGGTAGCCCTCGGCCGGCCCAAATACCAGAGGCTTAGTATTTCTGCGTCGGTTGCTGTCGCTTCAGGACTGACGTCAGTAAAATAAAGTAAGGCAGCCGACGCCATTACATCAGTCTTTCTTGCCGTGGAGCCCGAAGCAGAAGCAGTTCGCACGAGTGCCGGTTGGCCGCTACCCGAGTTTTGTCTTCCGAATAGAAGCTTAAGTCTTCTAAAGCTAAGTACCCCGTTGGGGATCCTTTTTTCTTGAACTAACCGATGTTAGAAAAAGTTAACAATTGTCTCGCCTTTTAAAGCAAATACCACACCGAAACTTTCATTCTTACTGCGTCATTTGCTAGGCCCAGACCACGAAGTCCCCCGCTGTCACTTCTGTGCTTTGTTCAACGCCAGAACTATACGTTGTTGGGCCCTTATTGTAGCTAGATATTTTTGCTTACAGTCCTCGAACTCCGATATGGCTTCGGTAAGCTATCCGACAGCAGATCTTCCAAAAAATGTAAAGATAAACACAAAGACAGACCTCACAGGTCCAAACCTTCCGACGACGCTCCCGTTAAGCTAGTCGTCAGTTCTCCGGTCCTCAGTGAGGTGCTTTCGTAGCCCCTGATGCACGCTTCTGTAGCTTTGCAGGTTGCTACTGAGACCATTTTGGAGTCCGGTATGCCGCAAAACTCTTTCGACCAAGGATCCTGTGGTTGTCTCTACCTTGGATGGGTCCGGAGCCACTCAGCAAGCACCAGCTTCCGAGGAAGTCCTTTGCACTACCGATTCTCGACATAAATCGTCTTCTTTCGTGACTATCGTTCTTTCGAAAACGACCAAGTTTCTTAGGCCCAGGTTATGAACCACACCCAAGAAACTGACAACCAGATCTCGGGCACCTGCTTCCTTGTCTCAGTCTCAAATGCTTAAAATGGGGGGAGACCTTATCATGCTGATCAGGGGAAGCCAAGCTACCCTTCCAAAAGAAAGAGATCTGTCCCCAGTAGTTTTGTCTGAACAGGAGTCTGATGACTGACTCTGATGCATCTGAGTATGAAGACATGCAACCTCCTCTCTGCCTATGAGGATTCTGATACAGAGGATTCCATTCCTTCAGCCTCTCCCCCAGGGGATTTTTCCATTGGGGAAACCCTTCACACCTTAAGGGAGCATTTCCAATGGGAAAGTCAGGACTACCCTCAGTCAAAAAAGAGACTCGGGGAATTCTTAAATCTTCCACAGCACAGACCCCTGGCCATCCCCCCTGTCCTGGATGTTGTGGAGGATGTTTTCTTGGAATCCAGCTTGACTCCTGACACCCTCCCTCTTACACCCAGAAAACCAGACTGGTATTAGAGTCCTTGACTCACACAAATTTATTTTTAAAAATCCAACTGCTGACCCTGAGGTAATTTCTCAAGGGCCTAATGAAGTTAAAGCAACCTATGCTAAGAATCCCACCCCCCTCAGATAGGGATTCTCCAGCACTAGACAGATTGGCTAAAAAAGTATACACCTCAGCTACTCTTGCTATCAGAGCACTAAATCATCAATTCCATATGCTAAAATTTTAGCAACATACCCTGGAATTTCTCAAACAAAAAGTGGCTTCCTTTCCTGCTTGTGCAGAATCTAAAGAGTTACAAGAGTTAATGCATTCTGCAAGTTAAGTAACTAAACACACCTTGCACTGTGGTTTTGACGCCCTAGAAGCTTCTTGCAGGGCAGCAGTCACCGGTTCTGTCCTTAGAAGATATGCATCGCTTAAGGAATAGTCCTTGCCAGACCATGTTAAATCTAAATTGTTGGATGCCCCCTTGCACAAAGACAACTTATTTGGCACTAAGGCAGAAGAGGTCTTAAAAAAGATGGAAGAAAAAGCTAAATCTGTGCAGACAGTTAAGGATTTCCTACAGGTCCAGCCACCCAGGTTCAGCAGGCATTGTCCCTCCAAGCACTGGTCCCTTCCTGCTCCCACCAGGTCAGTTCAGCCCAGACCCTGGGGAACCAGACCCCACAGACAGCAGCCACAGGGAATGCAGAGATCTAAGCAGTGGACTACCTCCACTACTAAACCAGGGAGTTCTAAGCCAATCCCTTATGGTAAGAACTCACAGTGACTCTCCTCCCCCACCCCCTCCTTCTGCCTATCTCCACTTATCCCCAGGAGGAAAACTCTTCTTTCATGCAAACACCTGAGCCACCACCATTACCAACGACCGCTGGGTTCTCAACATATAATGTACAAGGGATATAAATTTTCTTTCCACACCCTTCCAACTCCAAAAGGGTTCCCAGATCTTCCTCCAAACCGGTGGGCAGAGGCACAAAAGCAAGTCCCTTTCCTTGCTCTCCATCGGGGCAGTAGAGCAAGTTCCTGCAGAACAGAAAGGCCAAGGTTTCTACTCCAGACTGTTTCTGTTACCCAGGAAAGAGGGCACCTGGCACCCCATCCTTGATCTATCCATTTTATAGGTTCATAGGTTCATACTAGGCTATCTGCCCGAGGGCATTTACAAGCCTAGCCCATAGTTTTGTGGCTTACGCCACCCCTTTAGTATGGGGGACTGATACCTATATTTTTTTGTGCCTCTGTTGAGCAGTGACACTGAGGTAATCCCTGGGGTATATCTTTTAAACACCTTCTGGGTGATCCCAAAATTCAAAATGTTCACCCTCCAGCAGCTGCTACCCATGCTTTCCAAGGATGCTTGGCTAGCCACCCTAGACATAAAGGGAGGCCTACCTCCACATCCCTGTCAGGCAATCGTGTAGGAAATATCTCAGTTTCAGGGCAGGATCTCAGCACTTTCAGTTCTCTGCGCTTCCCTTTGGCTTATCTATTGCTCCCAGAGTTTTCACAAAATGTCTGGCTCCGGCCATTGCCTTTTGCAGACAAAGGAATATCCAGATTTACCCATACTTAGACAACTGCCTTATTCAGGCAGACAGCTAGGAAAAGCTGCTCAAGCACCTGGCCTTTGTGAAGTCCCTACTAACCTCCCTAGGGTACACAGTAAATGAAAAGAAATCCAAATAAGTACATACCCAAAGGATTATATTCCTGGGAGCAAGCCTGGACACAGCATCCCGGATGGTATTCCTTAACACCAGAAAAGCAAACCTTCCTAACAACCTACTTCTCTCAACTAGCCACCAGACCCCAACTATCTGCAAGGAGAATCCTGCAAGCTCTGGGGTTCATGGCATCTTGCATTCTACTCCTTCCATAAGCCAGACTGCATATGAGGAAACTTCAGTCATACCTAAAAAGCCTTTGGTGTCAACACTGTCAAGACCTGGAGACTCTTACACCTATAATACCTTGCCCCAGGAAGTATTTTCTTTGGTGGGCAACAGCATGCTCCCTCAACAAAGGACTACCTTTCTCACCACCCCACGCCACCCAGACCCTCACCACAGATGCATCAGATTATTCCTGGGCTGCACACCTGGATGGCAGGTGCATACAGGACCAATGGAGCCCAGCAGCAAATCCATCTGCACATCAGCCAAAAAGAGATGATAGCTGTCCAGCATGCCTTGATAGCTTTCAAGCCCCTTCTCTACCCAGGGGCTCTCCTGATCAAAACAGACAATAGAACTGTGATGTGGTATATCAACAAGCAGGGATGGACTCAGTCCTACCCTCTATGCAGGCTGGCCATGACCCTTTGGCACACAGCCTCTGCCATGCAACTCCACCTGTTAGCACTGTTCATACCAGGTCCTCTCATCTCTCTGGTGGACCACTTGAGCAGAAATCTTCTGGACCCACATGAGTGGCAGCGCAACAGAAGAGTCTTCACCTTAACTCAGAAGTGGGGCACCCCGAAGGTCGACCTCTTTGCCTCCCACATCAACCATCAGCTCAGCAAGTTCTACACCAGGGAGCATCACTGCATGGCTTGGAAAGTGTATGCACTGTCCTTCCCCTGGGTCAGTCTGTCAGTCTATGCCTTTCCTCCACTACCTCTCATCCCCAAGGTACTGCTCAAAATAAAGGAGGAAAAACCAAGGACAGTTCTTATAGCTCCAGACTGGCCTCGCCAGCACTGGTACCCCTTGTTGCACAGCCTGTCCCCCCTGCCACCTTGGCATCTCCGTCAGATTCCAAACCTCCTAACCCAGAGGGAAGGGGAATTCATGAATCCCCAATTACAGACACTCAGTTTGGCAGCTTGGCGTATTTCCTAACCCCTGATCAATCTACCAACCTCAGCAAACAGGTTCTAGATGTTATACTTGAGGCCAGACTCCCTCACACTAGGAAGTCTTATGCTGACAAATGGAAAAGGATTTGCACCTGGATTCAAGCTAAGGGAGCCAATATGGCACAGGCCTCCCTCCTCCTCATCCTGGATTATTTAGCTGACCTGTTACACAGTGGACTCTCCTTTTTCTCTATTAAAATTCATACCTGTGCTCATTTTCTCACTGAGCAGCCCCTTTTCTCACACCCTCTGATCAAACAGTTCCTAAGAGAGGCTAGCAACTTGAGGCCACCCAGAAGAGCACCAACCCCAGCCTGGGACCTTAACTTTGTGTTGGAAAAGCTCACTCTCCCCCCTTTGAACCTGCCTCTTTAGCAAAGCTAAAATATCTCTCCTGGAAGACCGCTTTCCTTGTGGCCATCACTTCAGCCAGAAGGGTCTCCGAGCTGCAAGCACTCATGGCTGTGGAACCCATCATCTTCCATGCTGACAGGGTATCCCTCAGTACTAACCCATCCTTCATGCCCAAGGTGGTGTCCAGTGTAACTCTCAACCGATCCATTCATTTGCCCACCTTTTTCCCTAACCCACATAACAAGGGGGAAAGGATCCTGCACTCTCTAGATGTGCACAAACAGCTCAGATTCTATCTGGACAGGACTAAATCCTTCAAAAGTGTGATCAGTTGCTAGTTAGCTGTGCTGCAGGGGCAGAGGGCAAAGCCATCTCCAAGCAACCATCTCCAAATGGATAGCACACTGCATCCATTTCTGTTACAAACAACGTGGAAAGACTCCCCCAAGGGGGTCAGGACTCTCTCCACCAGAGCAGCCTCCACCTCTGAAGCTTTTCTCAGAGGAGTCCCCACCAGGGACATCCTGGAGGCTGCCACCTGGACATCTGTTCAAACCTTCACCAAACATTACCACCTGCCTCTCTTTTCCAAATCCAGGACAGGGTTTGCTTTGCAGTCTTGCAGGGCATCCTAGCCAGCCCCTAGTTTCCTTGACTACCTCCACCCTTTTCCTCAGCGTTGGGGATCAACTCAAATCTGATGACAGCAACAGTGAAACATGAACATAGTACAGTTGTGTACACTTACCATAAATGTAGATGTTCTAGTGCATTCACTGTTTCAGTCCTGGTTTCCCTCCCTCCAAGGGGAATATTGGTATTTACTTTCTACTGGTGGAGTTCTTTCACCAGAACCTGGCTTCCACTTGAGGGTTTCTAACAAGTTAGGGCAAGAAAAACTGATGTAATGGCATCGGCTGCCTTACTTTATACTACTGACGACCTGATGTCAGTCCTGAAGCGACAGCAACCGACGCAGAAATGCTGAGCCTCTGGTATTCCTGCCAAGGGCTACCCTGGCAGGAATAACCTAAATGTGTTGACTGTAACAGTAAATACACTTGAACATCTACATTTATTGTAAGTGTACACAACTGTACTTTTGTTTAATCATGTTGTTTTTCTGAAGGATATAAAGCCTGAAACTTAAATGTCTTTCATTTTTTTTAGTGAATTCCATCATCACTGATTTGCCAGAAAACCACAAGTTTTATGAGATTTTGCAAAATTCTGTACAGTTGAGAGCTATGCAAAGACAAAAAAAAATCCAACCACACAGTGTCCACCACAGGCTGGGTTTGCCAATCCCCCCAATCAGGCAACTAAGACCTGACAGATAAGCATTTTGAAGAGGCGTCAATGCTACCCACAGAGGAATATTTTCTTAATGTAGGATTTTGGCCATAATACCTCCCTTTGGATGATGATATGCATTTTACTCTGTGTGGGCAGTGTGGCATGATTCTGAGAGCATATCCACCCTGGGTCCTGAGTGGACACTCCTCCAGGCCAGCCCACTTCCTAACACTGGCAGTCTCTTCACATGCCTGTGTGTGCCAGGGTTATATGAGACCCACCTGCCATCCTCCTCCCCTCCTAGGATATGCATAACCATCCTCCACTTCCCTAGAGCATTAAGCACATAAACCATTAGTCAAACCCAGGTCACTTGGACTGTATTCAGGGCTTTACCCTCTATGCCACCAGTGAGGCATAGCAGAGTCCCATTTTCAATTCACTTGCATTTGCGAAGCTGAGACTTTTGTGATGAATGATCCAGGCACAATTAATGAAAAATTTAAAACTGGCTGTGCAACAGTCTCTGGAATGCTTCCTTGATCTGGAGATACTGATAAATCATCATAAGTCCTTTTGAAATCTTTACAGATAAACAAGATTTCTAGGACTCGTTATGGATAATAAATTCTGTATAATTACTGTTTGGATGAGAGGCAGATGATGATTAAATTTTTCTTCACTTCTCCAGTAAAAACATTTAATAGTAAAAAGTTCCTGAGAGTCCCAGGGTATGTTTTGGACTTTTTGTATGGCATTCAACTGCATGCTCCACATGAGGAAAATTTAGGAGTACCTACAGAGTCTGTGTTGTCAAACTACTCAACCATTGGATTACATTCTTCCTTGAAACCATGTTTTATTGAAAACATTCTTTTGGTGATGCAAGCAGACTGCAGTCAAGCAAAATCTGTTACCTGGCTGGTGGGCACAGAGGGATAAAGACTTCACAGGGATCCAGGTGACCTCAATTTCTTTGCTTGGGAGCAACTAGAAATTTGGCTAAGCTCGTAAGAGGTTATCTGCACTGTAAGCCTTGTAATTCCCTATGAACCCTGAGGGGAAGGTATTGAGGAGATAATGTAGGGCCCTGCACATCTAAAAAAAGCTGGATGCTTAGATGATAGTCTTACATTTGACAATAGCTCCACTAATAGGTCTTGTTCATTGAAGGATGGCTAATGGTTGTACAGGCAGTAGACATTATTTTTTTAGTCTTTTTTTTTTTTTTTTAATGTTACCTTTTGATGTCCTTCCGTATCACCATTGCAATATTCATCACCAGTAGGATCTGTTGCCAAGGATAGCCCAACATCTGGGCAGTATACCAAAAGTTTTTATTACCTAGCAAAAGTCATACTTCAGACGTATGCTCCCCGCATAAGTGTAGAGCATAAAGGTGAATTACGTATGCTCTCATCTTGGAACTTTGCCTTTGTTGTATGTCGGTCTGGACATCCTTCGCTGTGCTGGTTTTACCGAGCTTACATTTTTCAGATAAGTACCCCATTAGGATTCATCTTTCTTTTCCTTATATTATTGACTGGGTTATGTCATCCAAGAAAGAGAAATGTCAGTGTGGCAGGCAGATTCCCAATAAAGACTGCAAAGGTAGGTGCCTGTTTTGTTTAGGTACGTCCCAGGACATCATGCAGTTAGTCTGTTAGGCTTGTGTTACCAAGACTTTGCATATTTGGCTTGTTTCCCTTTCCATTTACCTTGATGACCAATGTCTCAAGCTTTTGGCCCAAGGTACCATGGCAGAATCTGCTTGCTTTAAGGTACAGCGTCACTTAAGAAGGCTAAGAAGTGTAGGTGTGAGTCTGCTGCTGTCCAGCCTCCACCAGATGTTTCTCTTGAGGTGACTGAGACCCTAGAGGACAGCGTGGCATTATCTTCAGTTTCCTCTGCTACAACCATGTTGGAGGCTGGTATGGAATCTGCTTCTCGCACGTCCTTGGAGACTTTGCAAACAGCTTATCATTTCTGAGGGGCCGAAGGGAATTCTTCAAATTCTTGAACCAGAAGAGTTGCCAGAGACTTTGAATCTAGGCAGGCATTTTGTCACCGCGGACGTCCCTATGAAGAAAGGGCAAAAAAAAAAAAAAAAAAAAAAAGCATGTGATGTCTACTCCTCAGGATCCACAAAAGGAATGGTTTCAGTTCCTGCTTCCACCTTGATCCTCTAGCCCTAAAAGGGCTAGGGATCCAGAGTCTTTGGATTGGTATTCTGATTCTGAGGTTGACTCCTTGGCCTATTCCTCTCAATTATTTTCACCTTTAGATTTTGGGTCTGAAGAGAAGGAATCTATTAGTCCTGATTCTCCTTTGGAGGAGCTTTTCTTTGGTGAGATAGTCCTGTGGATGATGCAGCATTTCAAGTGGGTTCTTCCCAAGTTTTGGATGTTCAGAAGAGGTATTAGGAGTTGCTACAAATGGACTCCTAAACCTTCAGCTGTCCCTCATATGTTGACTGCTCTGTTAGATACCTTTTTTGCTGCTTCCCTGACACCTGATTCTCAGCCTGCAGCTCCTAAGAAACCTGATAGGTACTGTAAGGTGCTGCAAGCCTGCAAATTCTTGTGTAAATGCCCTTCCTATGATCCAGCAGTGATTTCTGTTTCTACTGATAAGCCTTCTAGGCTATTGCCTTCTTCCAAGCTCCTTCCTTCAGAGAAGGTTGGTAGAGCTATGGAGAGGATTGATAAAAAGATATACATACCAGATACCTTAGCCTTCAGAGACATCAGTTGCCAGACTAATATGACAAGGTAAATACCATCTGTTCTTTCCCAGGTTCCGAAACTTGTTTCCTGTACACCTGACTCTGAGGGTGAGGTCTTGGCTCTTTTCTTGCTCAGTTCAACTTCTAAAGTTGCCTATCACTCTATAAAATGTAGCTGTGATACAGCAGATGCATCCTGTAATGCTGCTACGTCAGGCTGTGTGATGCAGTACTCCTGGCTTCGCTTTCAGGCCTTGCCAGATGATATCAAAGCAAAACTTCTGGATGCTCCCTTGGATAACCAGAATTTGTTTGGTACTGCTGTGGCTGACCTTTTTAACACCTTACAAGGTCAAGGTAAGGTCATGAAGTATTTGAAGCATATTTATGTCTCTCGTATTTCCAAGTTTCAGAGGAGCTACCCTAGTAAGACTGCTTTTTTACGTAGACTACCTAGACAGGCTTCCAAAGGTTAGAAGGCTTCTTGGTGTTTTTTTTCTGAAAAACCTACAGACACCTTGGCCCCAAAAGCAGTCCTTTCCAGACAAATCTACAGCCATCTGACTGTCTGTGATCCCTTCCTGTTGGCCAGGTTCCCTTGTCTGTCAGTCTCACTTTCACTCCCTGTTTGTCAGCTGATCACCAGATAAGTTGATTCTCTCAGTCATCAGGCAGGGTTACTTTATGACCTAGAAGACTC
Organism: Protopterus annectens; assembly: GCF_019279795.1. NCBI lineage: Eukaryota > Metazoa > Chordata > Ceratodontiformes > Protopteridae > Protopterus > Protopterus annectens. The sequence continues at coordinate 857,052,937 of NC_056743.1, read as the reverse complement.
TTCCCTCCTTTTCTGGAATTCCTCAACCCCTCAGCAGAACTGATTCCTCATTTTGCAGGGGTTTTATAGGGTTTGCTGGACCAGGGTTCCATTCGACCAGATGTTCTTGTTTAATGTTGCAGTTACCACATTTGGGTTATCTGCTTGCAGGTAGCCCTCAGCCCACCTGATTATCAAAGTCTTGGATCCTGCGTTTGTTGCTGTCTCATCTTCCATGACGTCAGGTAGTCAGGGGTATAAAGCATACAGCCAACGCCATTTTATCAGTCTTTCTTGCAGTGCGGTTCCTGAAGCAGAAGCAGTTCGCAAGTGCCAGTCGGCCGACTCGTGAAATTTTCGTTTTCGAGTTTCAGATCCGAAGTCTTCAACAAACCTAAGTACCCCGTTGGGGATCCTTTTTCTTGCTCTAAACCGATGTCAGTAAAAGTTAACAATTGTATTACTTGTGGAAAGCAAATACCTCCTAAAGATTTTCATTCATACTGCATTCCTTGCTTAGGCCCAGACCACGACGTCCCTCGCTGTCAGTTTGTGCCTTATTCAATCCTCAAACTATTTGTCGTCTGTTCATTTTCGCATCTAACTATTTTGGTACTCAGCTCAATTATCCAGAAATGGCTTTGGTAAGCCACCCGACTACTGACATTCCGAAAAAACGTAAAGGTAAAGACAGAGACAGACCACATAGGTCCAAAGCTGCCGATGACGCTTCCTTTAAGCTAGTCGCCAGTTCGCCTGTGCTCTGTGAGGTGCTTTCGCAGACCCTGATATCCACTACTTCAGATTCGCAGGCCTCTACTGAGACGCATTCGGAGTCCGGTATGCCACGAGATGCTTCTTCGACTGTGGAACCTGCGGATGTCTCTACCTTGGATGGGTCCGGAGCCGCTGTGCAGGCACTGGCTTCTGAGGGTGTATTCAGGCCTACTGACTTGCATATTAAACCGCCATCTTCTTCTTCTTCAAGGCCTAAAACTCGATCCACGTCTAGAAAACTGACACCCAGACCACATGGTCAGGCCCCTATGCCTAATTAAATGATAAGAATGGCTAAAGACCTTATTACTCTAATTAGGTGAAGTCACCCTCCTCCCTCTAAAGAGACCTAGAACTGATTTTCCTTCTGTTTCTTCTGATCAGGATTCTGAAATTTGTTTCTTCTGATGACCAGGATTTGCCCTTATCTACCTATGAGGATTCTAATGCAGAAGACTTTATTCCCTCTGCTTCCCCTCCAGAAGATTTCTCTTGTGGTGAAACTTTGCATACTCTTAGGGAGCATTTCCGCTGGGGAAGCCAGGATTACTCTGACTCCAAAAAGAGGCTTAGGGAATTTTTGCCCCTACCTCAACACAGGCCTTTAGCTATCCCTCCTTTACTGGACATTGTAGATGATGCCTTCTTGGAATCTAGCCTGGCCCCCGACACTTTACCTTTGGCTTCCAGGAAACCTGACCGGTATTAAGAGTGCCTGACTCTCACAAGTTCCTCTTTAAGAATCCTACTGCGGATCCAGAGACCATTTCATGGGGACCCAAATGCATTAAGGCCACTACTGCCAAAAACCCTACCCCCTCTGATAGAGATTCCAGGGCCCTGGACAGATGGGGTAAAAAGGTATACACTTCTGCTACTTTGGCCAGTAGAGCCTTAAACTGCCAGTTTCATATGTTAAAGTATCAGCAGCATATTAGTGGATTACTTAAACAGAAAATGATGTTGATTCATGACTGTGCTGAAAATAAAGAATTACAGGATTTAATGAATTCTGCTGAACGAGTTGGTAAACATACTTTGCAATGTGGTTTTGATTCCTTAGAGGCATCTTGCAGGGCTGCTATCAGTGGGTCTGTACTTAGAAGGCATGCTTGGCTTAAGGAGCAAACTTTGACAGATCATTTGAAAGTTAAATTACTGGATGCACCTTTAAACCAAGACTGCCTGTTTGGCAACAGAGCAGAAGAAGTGCTTAAAAAGATGGAGGAAAAGGTTAAATCTATGCTAACTGTTAAAGATTTCCTGCAAGTACAGCCTCCCAGATGTAGTAGACACTGGCCTTGTAAGAATTGGTCCTTTCCTGTCTCTTCCAGGCCTTCTCAGTCCAAACCCAGGACCAGCAGACCACCCAGGCTTCAGGCTCAAGGCACTCACAGGCCTAAGCAGTGGGGGGCTCCCACTTCCAAAGCTGGAAGTGTTAAGACACCCCCCCATGGTAAATTGTCACAATGACTTGACCTTAATCCTTCCAAGCCCTGCTCAACTGACTGTTCTTTTAGAGGGGAAAGATCGTCCTGCATGCAGAAAACTGAGAACTCATTACCCAAGACAAACTGGTTTTAAATATAGCTTCCCAAGGATACAGATTCCACTTCCAGTCCTTACCAACCCTAAACGGTTGGCCAGATATATCCCCAAATCAGTGGGCAGAGGCTCAGAAGCAGGTTCTCTCTCTTCTAAGTATCAGGGCTAATCAGCCTGTCCTGGAAGAGGAATGGGGGTAAGGTTTTTACTCAAGACTTTTCCTGGTACCCAGAAAAGGCAGTTCCTGGCATCCTATCCTGGACCTGTCTATTCTAAACCCCTTTTTGGTAATCCCAAAATTGTAAATGCTAACTCTTCAGCAGCTGCTTCCCATGCTAGGCAAAAATGCCTGGTTGGCAACATTAGATTTAAAGGAAGCTTACCTGCACATGCCAATAAGGGAATCTTGCAGAAAATGCCTACACTTCAGAGCAGGCTACATGCACTATCAGTTCTCTGCACTGCCCTTTGGCTTATCTACTGCGCCCAGAGTATTCACAAAGTGCCTAGCTCCAGTCATTGCATTCGGCAGGCAAAGAAATATTCAAATATACCCATACCTGGATGATTGTCTAATTCAGGCAGAAAGCCAGGACATACTGTTAAATCATCTGGCATTTGTAAAGAAACTACTAACTTCACTGAGGTACACCATAAACAAAAATAAATCACACCTAGTACCTGCTAACAAATTGTATTCCTGGGAGCAAGCTTGAATACAATTTCCCAGATGGCCTACCTCACGCCAGAGAAATTAGTTTATTTGACAGACTACTTCAAACTACAGGCCACAAAGACCCAGCTATCTGCAAGGAAAATAATACAAGCCCTGGGGTCCATGGCCTCTTCCATTCTACTAATTACATATGCAAGACTGCGTATGAGGAAGCTGCAATGGTATCAACATTCTCAGGACCTACAATCAATGATTCCTATCATTCCTTGTATAAAGATAAGAGTTCTTTGGTGGGCAGAGGCCTGCCACCACAACAAGGGACTGCCATTCACTGTACCCCCTGCCGCCCATACCCTAACAACAGATGCATCAGACTGTGCATGGGGGGCTCACTTAGCAGGGCAGTCCATTCAGGGCAAATGGAACCAGAGTCAAATGCACTTGCATATCAATCAAAAAGAAATGTTAGCTGTGTAGAATTCCCTGACGGCCTTTAAGGACCGCATTCTTCCAGGACAATTATTGGTAAAGATGGACAACACCACTGTTATGTGGTACATAAACAAATAGGGGGGAACCCACTCATATCCTCTCTGCAGAATAGTTATGGCTCTGTGAAACACAGCCTTGAGCTACCAAGTGCACCTACAAGCTGAATTCCTGCCAGGCAAGCTAAATACACTAGCAGACAACCTAAACAGAAATCTCATGGACCTACACGAGTGGAAACTGGAACCAAAGATATTCAACATTTTGAGAAACAAATGGGGGAGCCCAGAGAGAGACCTGTTTGCCTCCCCTCAGAACTACCAGTTGGACAAATTCTGCACAAGGACTCCCCACAGACAAGCTTGGAAAGTGGATGCCCTGTCCTTCACCTGGAAAAACCTATCCGTTTAAGCTTTTCCTCTTCTGCCTCTCCTCTCCAAAGTTCTACTAAAGATCAAACAGGACAAACCAAGGAAGATACTCATTGCACCATACTGGCCACTACAACACTGGTACCCCCTCTTGCACCGTCTGTCACTGCCTGAACCATGGCACCTGTCTCAGACCCCTTCCCTGCTATCCCAGCAGGGGGGGGGGCAGATTCTGCACCCCCAGCTACAAACCCTGAACCTTGCAGCCTGGCTAATTACCTGTGCTCTCTACTACCATCCCTCAGTAAGCAAGTGATGGATGTCATTTTGGAGGCAAGGAGGCCTAGTACTAGAAAATCCTATGCTGAAAAGTTGAAAAAAATTATTTTCCTGGAGCCAAACTCAGGGGATGGGCACACCAGTGGCCAATTTACCGCATATTCTTCAATAATTAACTGAGATGCTTTACCAAGGGCCTTTCCTTCTCTTCCATTAAAATTCATGCCTCAGCCATTTCAGCACATTATAATATGGAGCCACCCCTCTTCTCTCACCCACTGCTGAAGCAATTCCTCAGAGGGGCCAAAAACTTAAGACCCCCCATGAGAGCTCCTTCTCCACCCTGGGACCTTAACTCTGTATTGGAAAAGCTCACTCTACCTCCCTTTGAGCCAGCTGCAACTGCACAGTTGAAATTCCTTTCTTGGAAAACAGCCTTCCTTCTAGCCATCACTTCAGCAAGAAGGGTGTCTGAACTGCAGGCCCTCATGGCATTGGAGCCTTTCATCATCTTTCATGCGGACATGATGTCCCTCAGGACCAATCCTTCCTTTATGCCCAAGGTGGTATCCAGTGTGGCCCTTAATCAGTCCATTCATTTGCCAACCTTCTTTTCTAATCCACAGAACAAAGGGGAACGAATACTGCACTCCTTGGACTTGCACAGACAACTTAGATTTTACTTGGACAGGACTAAGCCTCTCAGGAAATCTGAACAGCTGCGGGTTGCATTTGCTGCAGGGGCAGAGGGGAAGGCCATTTCAAAGCAAACCATTAATAAGTGGATAGGCCATTGAATTCATTTCTGCTATAAGCACCATGGAAAACCTACCCCACAAGGCATAAGACCCCATTCCATCAGAGTTGTATCTACGTCTACAGCCTTTCTCAGAGGTGTTCCTACCAGGGACATCCTAGAAGCTGCTACCTGGAGTTCTGTACATACCTTCACAAAGCATTACCAATTGCCAATTTTTTCTAAATCCAGAGCTAGTTTTGCCATTGCAGTCTTACAGAGCCTAATAGCTCGTCCTAATTCTATCTAATTGCCTCCTCCCTTCCTTAGCTTTGGGAATCTACCCAAATGTGATGACTGCAACAGTGAAACACGAAGAACATAGTACAGTTTTGTACACTTACCATGAATGTAGATGTTCGAGTGTATTCACTGTTGCAGTCCTGGTTACCCTCCCACCAGCCCCCTGACTTCTTTGACTGTAGCTCTTTTCTTGCTTACTGTATTTAAGCTTTCTGGTGTATTTGCTTTTTGTTGGAGGTGTGACCTTGTATATAATTGCTTCCCGTAATGGGGGACACCTGACATCTGGGGCAAGAAAAACTGATAAAATGGCATCGGCTGCATGCTTTATACCCCTGACTGCCTGACGTCATGGAAGATGAGACCGCAACCGATGCAGGACCCAAGACTTTGATAATCAGGCCTGCTGAGGGCTACCTGCAAGCAGATAACCCAAATGTGATGACTGCAACAGTGAATACACTTGAACATCTACATTTATGGTACGTGTACACAACTGTACTTTCTGTAGAGAGAGAGGAATTTGAGGTATTATTCCAGGAAGTTTATAGTCACCAGGAAAGAGGAATCTTGGAGACCTGTCCTAGATCTTTCCTTTCTGCACACTTTTCTCATAGTGCTTTCCTTTCGAATGTTATCTCTTCAGACCGTGTTTCTTCTGTTGCTCCCCCATACCTTTCTGGCTTTGTTGGATGTGAAAAATGCTTACCTTCACATCCACCCTTTATTCAAGAGATATTTATGTTTGTCTGTTTCTTCCTTTCATTTTCAGTTCTCTGCTTTACCCTTTGGGCTTTCCACATCTCCGAGGGTGTTCAACAAATGTTTAGCTCCTATCATCGCTTTTTACAGGCTTCAGAGCATTCAGATATTTCCTTATCTGGATGACCTCTTGCTGCAGGCTTCATCCATTTCCAGGCTGGTGCAGGATCTTCATTTTTCCTTGGCTCCTGTTGCAGAGCCTAAGGTTCATGATCAACTTTCAGAAGTTAATGCTGACTCCATCTCAGGATCACATTTTCCTAGGCCACAGGTTACAGATGGTTCCGTTGTGGCATCTCTTCTGCCTTCATGGTTTTGTCCTTCACAAATTATTTTCTGTCTCAGCTTCCCCTGCCCTTTTCCAGCCAGGGAGTTTCTCAGAACTGTAGGGTTCATGGCTACCCTTATCCCTTGGTTTCCCAGGCTTCATATGATGCAGTTTCAGTGGTACCTAAAATCAGTGTGGATTCAACAACTCCATCTGCAGGACCGACTGATTCCTCTGTTCCCTTATCTCTAAGTAGAAATTCATTTGTGGATTTGGCAGTTCTGTCAATCCTTGTGTTCCTTTCCACTCTCCTTGGCCATCTCAGAAACTCTTCAGAAATGCATCAGAGCTAGGGTTGGGGGGCACGCTTACAGACACCTTAAAGGTACAGAGCCTTTTGTCCCATCAACATGAAAGAAATGTGTGCTGCCATTCTGTCCTTCAGGCTTTCCATGCACTTTGGGTCCCAGGTCCCTTGAAGGTTTATATGGACACACCACCATAATTTGGTACATCAGCTAACAAGGCGACATTAGGTCTTTCCTTCTTTGCAGTTTAGCCCCTTGGGGTATGGGAAACTGCCATCAATCTGCAGGTCACCCTATAGGCTGTCTGTATACCTTCAGAGCATAATCTTGCAGCAGACTTAATCGGCAGGTCCAAGACATAGCTTCACAAATGGATGCTTCACAGGGATGTGCTTCTGAACATAGTTCATCAGTGGGGTGTTCAAGTAGATCTCTTTGCCTCCCTTCTGAGCAGGCAACTCTGTCAGTTCTGTTCCAGAGTCCCAAGCCCTTTTGCTTGGAAAGTGGGCACCATATCTTTCTTTGAAAGAGAATCTTCCTGTATACTTTTCCTCCTTTTCCTGTTCTTCCCAGGTTCCTTCACAGAATGGTGAAGACCTCTTCAAAAATATTGTTGGTGATTCCCTTTTGGCCCAACAGCACTGCTTCCCTCTTTTATTCCATCAGGCTAAGGGCAGTCATTACAAGTTACCTCGTCAGGAGAAGGAGAGGCATAGGCATCATGAAAAGTAGATCCTGACTCTTCGCCGGAGTCATGGAGGTAATGGGGAAGAGGGAGTAACCAAACCCAGGAAGCAACAAAGGTTAGTAAATGTTTTCCACAATTTACAGAGGGGGATAATTTTGATAGTTTCATTCATATATTTGAGAGGGTATGTAAACAGTATAATGTTGACCAAGGGCTCTGGGTACGGTTCATGATCCCCTTAATATATGGTAAAGCTGTACTGTTCTGTCCAAACTGTCTGATAATGACTTTTTAAATTATAATGTTGTAAAGAATTGTTTGCTAGAATTTTTTAAGCTAACACCTGAAGCTTACAGAAAAAAGTTTGCTGAAGATAGACGCAAGGCAGATGAAAGTGTGTGTGAATATGTTGCTGAACTAAGCACTTTTCACATGTGGGTAAGTGGATTTCAGGTCACCACTTTTGAAGGGCTGGCAGACCGTTTGGTGAGGGAACAAGCCCTTAGCACTTTGCCTGAGGACATGAGGATTTGGTTATCTGATACAGTGCCTTGCTCTAGATGAGTTGGGGAAGAAGGAAAACCTATACCTGGCAAGCAGGGCATCATTGCACAGGAAAAGAACACCCAGGGCTGCTCATGGGTCTAAAGGAATCCATGGGGGGCAGCCCAGACTGCCCCAACAAAATCTCCCAGTAGCAGGGGTACTACTTGAACAGGTTGGAAAGCATACTTTGCAATGTGGTTTTGATTCCTTAGAGGCCTCTTGCAGGGCCGCAGTTACTGCATCTGTGATTAGGAGGCATGCCTGGTTAAAGGAACAAAATTTGCCTGATCATGTTAAAGCTAAATTACTAGATGCACTAGTCCAGGTACACTTCCAGGACCTAGGGTTAAATGTTTTAAATGTAACCAGTAGGGCCATTTAGCATGTAGATGTCCCTGGAGGCAAGATGGGGAACAAAAGGTGGGAGAGCCAGTAAGTAGGAATGACAAAATGCCAACAGTAGGTTGTCTCGAGACAACAAGAGTACCAAACTACCACAAGAGGTTATACCCTGTCTTAGTGAATGGCAGAGTCCATTGCTGAAAGAGTGCCTCTGACATAACCATTGTGAAGCCTGCAATGGTTACAGAGGAGCACTATACTTGCCTGGGCAGTCTACTCCAGTCAGAGCTTTAGGAGGGACCCAATTTCAGATACCTTTGGCTAGGATTCACCTTGACTGGGAGAGTGGAAAAAGAAGCCAGCAAGTATTTGTGTTTGAGGATATCCCTGCAGATGTCCTGCTAGGGAATGATTTTGATAACGCAGTACCATGTGTTCATGCAGTTACATGCAGTCAGGCTTGGAGACAAGCATGTGGGTCTAGTAGCCTGGGGGAGACCCAGATAGACCGCACACTTGCAGCCAGGACTGGTGAGGTGGTTATTTGAGGGAGGAAACTACCCTGTAACAGTGAGACTGAAGGTGAGCCATGGCTGCCTGTTGGTACTGATGGTCCCTTGGACAGAGTGACTGCAAGGGCAGAGGTGAGTAGTAGTACTCAGGCAGACAGTGAGGCACCGCTGTCAGAGGATACCAGACTTCCTGTGGAAGGGGAGCTGGGAAGGGTTACAAAGAGAGATCTGAGACAGGCTCAGCTCTCAGACCGTATATTACAAGGTCGAGAAAGGTAGCTAGGGAGGCACCTGATTCTCAAGGGATGGGGGAATCTGTATACTGGCATAAAGGGCTACTGTATAGAGAGTTGACCCCTGAGGGAGGGCAAGAGGGTGAGAGAATACAGCAGTTGGTAGTGCCTAGAGCTTACTGTTGGGCACTTCCATTCACTTTGCAGGTCATATGGGCATAAAATGTACAGAGACGTATTTTCAGAACTTTTATTGGCCTGGGATTTCCAGAGATTTAACAGGGTACTGCAGGACCTGTGAGCAGTGCCAAAAGGTAGGTAAGGCAGGAGACAAGGTGAAAGCTCCTTTGATGCCTTTGCCTGTGATTGAGGAGCCATTTCAGAGTGTAGCTATGGATATTGTGGGGCCTCTAAGTACCCCAAGTTCCACAGGGAAAAAGTATATCTTAGTGGTAGTAGGTTGTGCTACAAGATATCCTGAGGCAGTGGCTTTGTCCTCCATTGAGACAAGAGAAGGTGGCAAATGCTTTATTAGAGATTTTCAGCAGGGTAGGTTTCCCCAAAAGAAATACTGACAGAAGTGCCAATTTCATGTCAGACCTACTGACTTGTCTGTTCAAGTACTGTGGGGTAAAGCACCTAAAGACCACCCCCCCTACCATCCCGAGACTAATGGCCTGGTTGAAAGTTTAAACTCTACACTCAAGTCCATGCTACACGCATTTGCAGACCAGTTTAAGAGGGACTGAAACAAATATTTGCCCCCATCTGTTTGCTTACAGAGAGGTTCCCCAGGAATCCACAGGATGTTCTTCGTGTTTCACTGTTGCAGTCATTACATTTGGGTAATCTGCTGGCAGGTTGCCCTCAGTCGGCCTGAATTCCAAAGTCTTGGGTCCTGCATCGGTTGCGGTCTCCTCTTTCATGACGTCAGGTCGTTAGGGATATAAAACAAGCAGCCAACTCCATTTTCTTTAGTCTTTCTTGCCGTGCGGTGCCCGAAGCAGAAGCATTTCGCAAGTGCCATTCAGTCGACTCCTGAAATATTCAAGTTTGAGTTTCAGAACCAAAGTCTTCACTAAAGCTAAGTACTCTGTTGGGGAAACTTTTTTCTTGCTCCATACAGATGTCAGAAAAAGTTAATAATTGTATTACTTGTGGGAAGCAAATACCTCATAAGGATTTCCATTTATACTGTATTCCTTGCCTAGTCCCTGATCACAACGTGCCTGTCTGTCGGTTTTGAGCTAGATTTAACCAACGCAGTATTAAGCGTAGGTATATTTTTGCCTCAAAATATTTTGGAAACAGATTTAACTACCCAGAAATGTCGTCGGATAGCAGTCCGACTACCGGAGTACATAAAAGGCGCAAAGAAAAGGACTGAGAGACACAGTCAAGGTCCAAAACCGATGACGAAGCTTCTCCTAAGCCAGTTGCCAGTTTGCTGGTACTCAGTGAGTCGCTTTCGCAACCCCTGATACCCACTACTTTCGAGTTGCAGGCCTCTACCGACACCCATGTGGAGTCTGGCATGCCACGAGATACTCAAAGTATGGGTCCGGAGCTGCTGAGCAGGCACTGGCTTCTGAGGGTGTATTCAGGCCTCAACATTTTTACATCAAACCGACGACAGCTACAAAACCAAAGACAAAAACACCTTCTAAAACTAAAAAAATGATGCATGAGCCATGTGCACAGGCCTCTATGCCTAAAAAACAGATGATCAAAATGGGTGAAGACCTTATTACCTTGATCAGGGGTTCCCATCCCCCCTCCAGATAAGAGGCCTAGGCAAGACACTGATTATGAATCTTCAGATCAGGTTTCTATTTCTTCTGATTCCTCTTCTGATCAGGAATTATCTATACCTCCCTATGAGGATTCTGATGCAGAGAAGTCTATTTCATCTGCATCACCTCCTGAGGATTATTCATTTGGAGAAAACTTGCATACTTTGAGGGAGCATTTTCACTGGGAGAGTCAAGATTTCTCAGAATCAAAAAAGAGGCTCAGGGATTTCCTCCTCCCTCCGCACAGGCCTTTAGCCAATACCCCCTGTTTTAGACATTGTGGATGTTGTGTTTTCGGAGTCAAGTTTGACTCCTGATTCCTTACCTCTGGCTGACAGATATTACAGGGTCCCTGACTCGCACACATTTTTATTTAGAAACCCTGCTGCAGATCCTGAAACTATTTCACAGGGTCCAAAGAGAGTTAAAGCCTCAACAGCAAAAAATCCTACCCTCTCTGACAGAGATTCAAGGACACTGAATAGATGGGGAAAAAGGTTTATACATCTGCAACCTTGGCAATTAGGGCCTTAAACTGCCAGTTTCATATGCTAAAGTATCAACAACATGTTATGGGATTGCTGAAACAGAAAATGATGTTGATTTCTGAATGTGCAGAAAATAAAGAATTGCAGGAATTATTGCATGCAGCTGAACAGGTTGGAAAGCATACTTTGCAATGTGGTTTTGATTCCTTAGAGGCCTCTTGCAGGGCCGCAGTTACTGCATCTGTGATTAGGAGGCATGCCTGGTTAAAGGAACAAAATTTGCCTGATCATGTTAAAGCTAAATTACTAGATGCACCTTTACAGCATGATACTCTGTTTGGTATTAAGGCAGAAGAGGTTTTAAAGAAAATGGAAGACAAGGCTAAGTCTATGCAAACTGTAAAAGACTTCTTACAAATGCAGCCACCAAGATTCAGTAGACACTGGCCAACAAAAAAATGGTCCTTTCCTATGTCAGACAGAGCTCAAAGGGGCAAATCCAGACGCCCTAAGGGTTCCAGATACCAGGCGCAAGATTCATACAGGTCAAAGCAATGGGGCGCTTCTGCCTTCAAGGCTGGAGTAGATAAAGTGCAAACCTACAGAAAACAGTCCCAATGACTTCCCTCTGCGTTCACCAAGCACTTATCTTTTGGCAGCACCCCTAGTGGGAAAATTAGCACTTTTTGCTCAAAATTGGCAGTTAATAACCCAGGACAAGTGGATGCTAAACATAGTATCACAGGGATACAGATTCCATTTTCATACTCTGCCAATGGCAAACGGTTGGCCAGATCTGCCAAAAAATCAATGGGCAGAGACACAGAAACAGGTTACGTCCCTCATGGATATGGGGGCCATTCAGCCAGTACCAGAACAGGAAAGAGGACAAGGTTTTTACTCAAGACTGTTCTTGGTACCCAGAAAGGACAAGGCCTGGCGGCCAGTACTGGATTTATCGATTTTGAACACATACCTGGACATTCCAAAATTCAAAATGCTGACTTTGCAGCAGCTTCTGCCCATGCTGGGCAAGAATGCTTGGCTGGTGACATTAGACTAAAAGAGGCATATCTACATGTCCCAGTAAAGCAATCATGCAGAAGATACCTCAGATTTAAGGATGGCTTAATGCATTACCAATTCTCTGCACTGCCCTTTGGCTTATCTACTGCGCCCAAGGTCTTTACAAAGTGCCTGGCACCAGTGATTGCATTTTGCAGACAAAGAAGTATACAAATATATCCTTACTTGGACGACTGTCTCATTCAAGCAGAGAACAAGGGCATTCTTCTTCAACACCTGGTGTTTGTGAAAAGGCTTCTAACATGCCTAGGGTACACAATAAATAAAAAGAAATCACAACTGGTACCCTTTCAAAATATAACATTCCTGGGGGCAAGCTTGATTACAACTGCCCACATGGCTTACCTCACGCCAGACAAGCAAAGGCAACTGACTACTTACTTCAAATTCATGGCAACAAAAATACAGTTATCTGCAAGACAAATTCTGCAGGCTTTGGGCTTCATGGCATCCTGCATCCTACTGATTCCATATGCAAGACTGCGTATGAGGAAACTTCAATGGTACCTAAAAAGTTTATGGAGTCAACATTGTCACATTCTGGAAACGATGATTCCTCTCATTCCCTGCCTATAACAGGAGTTTCTATGGTGGGCAAAGGCATGTCACCAAAACAGGGGACGAGCCTTCACTCTACCCCCTGCCAGCCAATCCTTAACAACAGACTCATCAGATTATGCATGGGGGCCCACATGGCGGGAAGATGGACCCCAAAACAAATGCATCTACATATCAACCAGAAAGAGATGCTAGCTGTTCAGAATGCCCTGACAGCCCTTCAAGGACTTGCTTCATCCAGTACATCTACTGATAAAGACGGACAACACCATGGTCATGTGGTACATAAGCAGAGGAGCACGCACTCATACCCCCTTTGGAGATTAGCCATGGCACTGTGGGACACAGCTTTGACTTACCAAAAACATCTTCAGGCTCAATTCCTGCCAGGAAAACAAAATACTCTGGCAGACGACTTAAGCAGAAACCTTATGGAGCCTCACGAGTGGAAACTAGATCCACAAGTCTTCAGCATGATAAAGAAACGGGGGAACCCAGACATAGATCTATTTTCCTCTCCTCAAAATTACCAATTGAAAATATTCTGCACAGGGACTTATCACAGGCAAGCATGGAAAGTGGACGCCCTGTCCAGTTGGAAAAACCTATCGGCTTGCGCGTTTCCTCCTCTGCCTTTTCTTCCCAAGGTCCTCCTAAAAGTCAGACAAGAGAAACCAAAGATGATACTAATTGCCCCGGACTGGCCCTGCCAATACTGATACCCAATCCTAAGGAACTTGTCTCAATACCCAGCTTGGACCTTATCTCAAAGATCTCAACTGTTGTCCCAGCAAAACAATCAGATCCTGCACAATCAGCTCCAAACACTGAACCTGGCAGCATGGCTGATCATATAGTTATACAAACAACACCTCTCAGTAAAGTTGTGATGGATGTCATTTTGGAAGCCAGAAGGCCTACTACTAGAAAATCTTATGCTGTTAAATGGAAGAGATTCTGTGCTTGGAATCAAGCACAAGGAACTGATACAGCAGAACCAAATATTCCTCAGATATTGCAATACTTGACTGAGATGCTTGACAAAGGCCTATCTTTCTCATCAATTAAAATCCATGCCTCTGCCATTTCGGCTCATTACAATACAGAGCCACCAATCTTTTCTCATCCTTTATTAAAGCAGTATCTTAGAGGAGCCAAAAATTTAAGGACTCCTAGAAGATCACCAATACCTGCATGGGACCTAAATTATGTGTTGGAAAAGCTCACCCTGCTTGCATTTGAACCAGCTGCTACTGCCGAGATAAAGTTCTTATCATGGAAAACAGCTCTGCTACTAGCAATTATTTTGGCAAGAAGATTCTCTGAGCTACAGGCCCTCATGGCTGTGGAGCCTTTTATCATATTTTATCCAGACAGGGTGTCTCTGAGGACAAATCCAACATTTATGCCTAAGGTGGTTTCCAGTGTGGCTCTTAACCAAACTATTCATCTGCCAACCTTTTATCCAAATCCGCAGAACAAGGGGGAGAGAATTCTGCATTCCTTGGACGTACACAGACAGCTAAGATTCTACTTGAGCAGGACTAAAGCTCTAAGAAAAACTGAGCAATTGCTAGTGACATATGCTGCAGGATCAGAAGGAAAGGCTATTTCAAAGTGGATAAGCCACTGTATTCGTTTCTGGTACTTACACCATGGTAAACCTATGCCCAAGGGCATTAGGTTTCATTCCACCAGAGCTGCAGCTACTTCAGCAGCCTTTCTCAGAGGAGTACCAACCAAAGACATTCTAGAGGCTGCTACTTGGAGTTCTGTTCACACCTTTACAAAACATTATCATTTGCCTCTCTACTCTTAAGTCCAGGACAGGCTTTGCCACTGCAGTTCTGCAAGACCTTATAGCCGCACATAATGCTGTTTAGCTTCAGCCTCCCAACCATAGCTTTGGGATTCTACCCAAATGTAATGACTGCAACAGTGAAACATGAAGAACATAGTACAGATGTCCTTCATGGATGCATCTGCAGTCATAACAACTGGGTTGTCCTGTCAGCCAGGTACAGCCCTTCAGTCGGCCGATTCCAAAGTCCGGGTCGGTCCTTCTGCTGATGTCGCACTTTCACGGCGATCTCTGTTGGTTATGTTGTAAAATAAAAAGCATCAGCCGACGCTTTCATTTTCCTCAGTCTTTCTTGAAGCAGAAGCTGTCGCAGAAGTGCCGGTCGGTGCCGATCGGTCGGATCCAGAGATTACTTCTACCGACACTAAAGAGACTTACAAAGCTAAGTACTTCCGCTAGACTCTTTCTGCCTCAAACGACAAGTTAAAGATTTCACACACTGTTTAACAAACAAATAACAAATACCTCTCTGCCGGTTTTCCACTCTTTCCGCCTGTAACAGTTTAGCCCAGCTCACTTAATTTAGCAGCCTGTTCGCCTGTAACGAGCCTTTGGGTGACGCAACGCTGTTGTGTGGCCGGTTGAGCTTTGGTAACAGCTCGGGATCCGACTATGCCGTGGATGCTGAATCCGGATAAAGACCCCGCCAAAACGCCAGCGGTAAAGACCGACATCATAACCGCTTCGCGCCGGAAACCATTAAGCGGCGAGCTGAGAGAAAAACTCGCCGAAAGTACAGCTGAACATCAGCACAGCTGAACTTATCTCTACAACTGAGGCCCCTGCTACCACTCTGCATCGGCCTCAGAAATTTAGACATCCACCACGTGGCTGGCACCAGCTTATCAGGCACCATTCCCTTTGGATCTCTACCCCAGCACGCAGGCCGCTAGGCCCAGCCTTCACAGCCATGTTAAGGCCTCTCGGGCCAGGGCTAAAAAGCCCAAGACTACTAAGACAGTGCCCTTTAAACCCCCTCAACTGCAGGCCTCCTCTAAGAGTTAATTTCATTAATTTTTGGAAGAAGATTAGGCATCACACTAGGGGATCCTGTTCCTGATGATTCTGCTGCCACAGCACAGGCCCTAGCCCCCCTGTTCTCTCTGTGGTGGATGATGCTTTCAATGATGTGCTGCGCCCAGATTTCATTACCCCCCGGCCCCTGCCAAAACCGAACCAGATTTTACAGGGTGCAGATACTCATCACCACTGTGCTTTACAGCCCTTGCCCACTACCCCAGGAAACTCCCACAAAGGGTCCAGTAAAAAGGACAGCGACCCCAGCTATTCTGGCTAGGTCCCTATTCCTTCTGAAGGGGGGTAGGTCATTAGACAGATGGGTGGGTCTCAGCTCAGCTACTCTCTCAGCTGGAAAGCTTTAAACTGTCAGTTTCATGATACAATACTGAGTAAATGTGATCCAGTTATTAAAAACTGACCACACTGATGAATCTTGATAAGAAAAATAACATACAATGGGTTGCTTATTACAACTTAAAAGCAACCATTATGCAAAATGTGGCTATGATGCACTGGAGGCTTCATTCCCCAGATCAGCCCAAGGCATGCAGTGATAAGAAGTGATGCAGCCGGATCATGTTAGTTTTACCCGATGCATGTTAAAGCTAAGTTGCTAAATGCACTCTATGGATAAGAACAAGTGTGTTTGGTTATGAAAAGAAAGCAAATATATGAAAACGAATGGAAGAGGTTTAAAAATCTCTTCAAAAGCGGTTAAAGAGGGCAGGTTCAGCTAGGCCCTGCAGGAACTGGCCCACCAAAAATTGCCAAAAATTTGAAGGGCAGGCCAAGGCGTTCCAGAGAGGGGAGCAGGAGGGAGAGCAGAAACCAATCCAGAGGGTGGCACAGGGAGGACAGTGGCTACAGACACACCACAGTAGCACACCAACCAAGCACACTACATCAGCACCCTGCCAATGACAACCTAACAAAGCCTACCAGGAACAAGTAGCAAATCTAAGTGGAAAGTTAACCACCCTTTTCAAGAACTGGCAGAGTTAAACAAAGGACAAGTGGATTTTACAAACCATTACGGGTTACGGTTTCACTTCCAACCTTAGATCTTCAAAGAGGTCAAAAAATCTGCCTCCAAAACAGAAACAGAGCAGTACAACAGATAATGGAGTTAGCAGGCATGAGAGCTGTGGAAAGAGTGGGTTAGCAAGGGAGCAAGGAAAGAAAGAGCATCCAGAACAGGTAAGGAAAAAGGAGACCTAAAAATGCTGGCAGTAAAACTTGGGCAAATCCAGTTCAAACCATTTCTCTCCAAGAGGGCCAGTTGATGATGAGGAACAACAACACCACAGTCATGTGGTACACAAACAGGGAGGCACTCATTCATACCCCCTATGCAGAATCCATTCTTTGGAGCTGTGGACCCTGGCACAGCTACACAACACATCCAGTTAATATTTGGCAATGTACCGAAAAGAAAAAATACTCTACCAGACATATTAAGCAGAACCACATCGACATCCACTAACAAGCCGCACCGACAGCTTCAAGACCTCAAGAAAGAAAGGAGAAAATGCCTCGATAGATCTCGCATCATCACTCAGTCAATCACCAGCTCCACAAGTTCTGCACAAGGACCACCCACCCACTCAGCACAAGTGGATTCTCCTAGCTGGAAAGGCCTACCAGCATATGTGCATTCCCAATTCCTTCCCTGATACACAAAGTACTACGCAAAAAACGGCAAGAACGATAAGGATAACTGATATTCCAACCGCCAAGACAACACTGGTACCCACTGCTGAGGAGCATGTCTCGGAATAAACAATATGTGGCCAATAATTCTGATGCCTTTGATGTTAACTCAGAACAACTACAGCATCATCCATCAACCATCACGCTGCAAACTGACTGTGCGAACTTTCACATGTTGCTTAATCCAGAACTTTCCCAAAGAGAGAAAGATACATTATTTTAGCTAACGCAGACCTTCGAACAAGAAGGAACTATGCTGGAAAATGGAAAAGGTTTTGTCATTTGAGTAATGGAAAGAGGAATGTCGGTCAAAGATATGATATGCCTAACATCTCTGGAGTATCTGGTCGAATCTCTTCATTCAGGCCTGTCAGACCTCTCCACATCTCCATATGCATTCATTATTTCACAGCTCCAGCAGAATACAGATCCATCTGTTTTTCGCCAAGTGACTCCTTTGCCCAGGCAGTTCCTCGAGGATAAAAGAATGTAAACCTCCAAGGAAACCACCATTACCTTTAAACTTTCCAGCAACAGCAGACCTACAACACCTGTCATGGAAAACACAAAACTGTACTTTGTGTTCGCTTACCATAAATGTTGATGTTAGAGTGTATTCACTGTTGTAGTCCAGGTTACCCACCCACCTTCCCCCCTTTCATTCTGGAGTTTATCTTTCCTTCTCTATCTTCTACAACCTGTGGTGTATTTGCTTGTAGATGAAGGTAAAGTTTATATTGATGCATGTATATATAGTTTTTATACATGTATATTTTTGCTACCTTTTTGGGGAACCTGACATCTGGGGCAAGAAAAACTAAAGAAAATGGTGTGGGCTGCTTGTTTTATACCCCCGATGACCTGACGTCATGGAAGAGGAGACAGCCACCGACGCAGGACCCAAGACTTTGGAATTTAGGCCAACTGAGGGCAACCTGCCAGCAAATTACCCAAATGTAATGACTGCAACAGTGAATACAACACTTGAATGTCTACATTTATGGTAAGTGTACACAACTGTACTTTTTTCACCCTTTGAGTTGTATGGGCATAGAGTGAGGGAGGCCTCTAGATTTAATTTGAGATGAGAGGGAGGGTGAGTGTGAATCCCACAAGGAGCCTGTTGTGGCATACGTCCTAAACCTCAGGACAAGGCTCAGGGAACTCATGGGCTTGGTCCAGGAGAACCTGGCAGAAACCCAACAGCAGAAAAAGGTCTGGTATGACAGAAATGCTCGAGACAGAGAGTATGCTGTAGGGCAGCAGGTAATGATTCTCATTCCTGTCAGAAACAACAAGCTGCTGGCAGCTTGGGAGGGACCCTACAAGGTGGTAAGGAAGGTCAGTGATGTTTACTACATGGTAGAAATGCTAAGCATGAGGCAGGGGCACAAATTGTACCATGTTAACATGATGAAACTTTACCATGATTGGGAGGCCCTTGTGCTGAGTATTTGCAGTGGATTGCAGGAGGAGTCTGAGGGAGATCTGGTGACTGATCTCCTAAGTGAGGCTCGGACTGACACCTCAGTGGAAGGGGCAGCAATGTCCCAGCAGCTATCTCCTATCCAGGTTTGAGATGTCCGAGCAGTTTTACAGGAGTTTGGGAACATGTTCACTGGGAAACCAGGGTGCACCCACAGGTGGGTACAGGACCACAAAGGCCTATAAGGCAAGCCCCTTATAGGGTGCCTGAGAGAGTCAAACAGACTCTGAGGGAGGGGATGCAGGTAGTGTTGGAACTAGGGATAATTCAGGAGTCCAGCAGTCCCTGGGCCTCTACAGTGGTGCTGGTGCCAAAGAAGGATGGCAGCACCAGGTTCTGTGTGGACTACAGGAAGTTAAATATTCACACTGAGTCAGATGCTTACCCTATGCCTGGGACAGATGAAGCACTAGAGCAACTTGGTGGAGCTAAGTATCTTACCACCATTGATCTTACCAAGGGTTACTGACAGGTGACCATGACTCCTGGTGCTAGAGAGAGGTCAACATTTTTGACTCCTTTTGGCTTGTATGACTTCACACAGATACCCTTTGGGATGAGAAATGCCCAGCGACTTTCCAGAGGCTGGTATATGGTATCCTAGCAGAAGCAGGAGATTTTGCTCTTGCTTACCTAGGTGATATTGCCATCTACAACCTTTCCTGGCACGAACACCTTCAGCATGTCAGGGAGGTGCTGGGCAGACTACAGAGGGCAGGGTTGACCATTAAGCCCAGCAAATGTTAGGTGGGTATGGCAGAGGTCTCCTACCTGTGACATAGAGTTGGGAGTGGTAACATCAGGCCAGAACTGGCCAACGTAGAAGCCATTCAGTCATCGCTTGCACCTGTTACCAAAATGCAGGTGAGGGCATTTTTTGGGACAGCAAGGTACAACAGAAAGTTTGTTCCATTTATAGTACCATAGCTGTTGCCCTCACAGATCTGGCAAGGAAAACAGTCCAGTTAAGGCGTGTGGACCCCAGCATGTGAGCAGGCATTCCAGAAGCTTAAAGAAGCTGTGGGAGGACCCCCTGTGTTAGTCAGTCCATATTACAGCTAAGAATTTGTTGTGCAGGTGGATGCTTCGAACCATGGGGTGGGACTGTAGTTAGCCAGATTTCTTCAGAGGGAGAAGTGCACTCAGTGGTTTATGTCAGTCATAGGCTCCAGCGCAGGGAGGAATGCTATGCAACTGTAGAAAAGGAATGTCTAGTCATAGTGTGGGCACTGCAGAAACATTAGCCTTTTCTGTATGGAAGAAAATTCACTGTAGTTAGAGATCACAATTCCCTACATGGTTACATTGAGCCAGCCAGCAAATTGCGAAGTTGCTAAGGTGGAGCCTAGGATTGGAAGCATATGATGTCAGTGCAGCACAGCAGTGGGGTTAGCGATGCTAATGCAGATGGGCTCTGAAGGCAGGGAATTGGGGTAAGGTACTCCCAGATAGGCTCAATCTTTTCAAGCAACGTTTCTCTAGGGTCACTTGAAAACTAGTTTGAGTTCTTGGGGGGAGGGGGTGATTGTGAAGGCTGCCAGGCCAGCTAGATAAAATTTTGTAAATAATTCTGTACCATTTGTGAATAGTAATATGATTTGTATGCTTGCCATAGAAGTATAAGAAAACTATATGTTCTGTACTGAGCTTCAAGATTATACCCACAGTGCACCCTGGTGGAAAAGAGCAGAAATGTTTATAAACTACATGCCTATGCAAATGTATGTGTTGATGGTAAAGGCTGGATTATACAGAGTTAACTTGCAAACTAAAATAAGTGGAACTTGTTTATGACTAGTTATCTCTGTTTTAGCTCAAAGCAGACACGGTGTCTAGAGCTGTAGGCTTTCCTGTTGTCTGGAAACAGAGGTAATTACAGGTTTCCAAGGTAATTGTTTTATGACTTCCAGTTTCAGGCAAGCTTCTAAGAGAGAATATTCAGCTTCTGAGAGATGCGTATTTTTAACAGCAACATGTTAAATTTCAAGTTCCTGCTAGCCTGAGAACTAAGGCAGAGGTGACAAGAATGATGTAATCTGAGATGATTCAGCAGAAATGTTTGTTAGTAATGTAAGAACTATCTCATAGAGAAAGTCTGTGTATTTTGTATTCTGTTCTGGACCTGTAAACATCTGTTCAGCACTTCTCATCTATATTTGCCTTGCTCTGTAAATAAGACATTTAGGGCATAGCAGAGATAGATAGGAATATAGCAAGAGTAGTCTAGATGTTTTCTGTATTTATGTGAGACTGTTCTGCAGTGTTGTTTTAAAATATTTCCTGTGATTCTGAACTCTGTTGTCACTGCGTTGAGTAAATGAGTATTGTATTGTATTGTATTGTGCTTTTATGATTAAATATTTTTAAACCTTTTAATTGTGGGTGGTTTTGTTTAGAGATATTTAAGCTCTTTGAGTACTTGCATATGTATTTGGTGCTACTGTGTAGGCCACTCCTAAAAAGTTGTGGTCACACATACTGTTTAGGTAACAGTAACATTACACAGTAGAACTGGAGACCCTTTGGTTAGGGCCTTTATAGTAGCTGATAAGGCTGGTTGGTGGCGGGTGGTACTACCATATAGTCTGGGCGAAAGGGGGTATAGCTAGAGAACCTGTGCCAGCCTTCCCCAGGAGTGTCTGTGTGTTGGTATATATATATATATATATATATCAGATCTCTGCCTCTGTGTGTGTCTGTCTGTGTGTGTGTCTGTCTGTGTGTGTGTCTGTCTGTGTGTGTCTGTCTGTGTGTGTGTCTGTCTGTGTGTGTGTCTGTCTGTGTGTGTCTGTCTGTGTGTGTCTGTCTGTGTGTGTCTGTCTGTGTGTGTCTGTCTGTCTGTGTGTGTGTCTGTCTGTCTGTGTGTGTGTCTGTCTGTCTGTGTGTCTGTCTGTCTGTCTGTGTGTCTGTCTGTCTGTCTGTCTGTCTGTGTGTCTGTCTGTGTGTCTGTCTGTCTGTGTGTCTGTCTGTCTGTCTGTGTGTGTCTGTGTGTGTCTGTCTGTCTGTGTGTGTGTGTTTCTGTGTGCATGTCTGTGTGTGTGTCTGCACTGGTTGGAGAGAGAGGGATCTTCAGGTTTTGGCTTGACCACTCTGCTGAGATCTTAACCATATAGCTGTGCCAGTGGGGAGTTTTATTGGGGATATGGAGGGAGAGGGAGAAACCAGCCCCAGACTGACTGTGATCTCTGTGTGCTCTTAAGGGAAATTGTTCTATACTGTATGTGTGCTTGTCCTCATCCCAATGTGCACATCCCTCACTGGTGTTAGTAGTGAGGGTTGAGGCTCCTTTATTACTGGGCCAATGCAGGGATGTCACAACCCTCATCTGTCCACTCTTCAGCTGATGCTTTGGATGATAGGGTTTTGATTCCTTTCCAACACCATTTTTATAAGGACAAGCTTAGGGTCCTGCAAGAGGCCAGGAAACCCAATACTAGAAGATCATATCTGCCCAATTGGAAGAGTTTTTCTTTTTGGTGTCTTAAACATCACCAGGATCCCTTTTCAGTGGAGATCCCCTTGGTTCTTTCTTATCTGCGTGAACTGCTGTATGCTGGCTTGGCATATTCTGCAGTGAAAGCCCACTTGTCAGCCATTTCTGCCTGTCTGCCATTTACTCCACCATTGGTCTATAGGTTTGCGGTCAGGCAGTTTCTTAAAGGCATCCTGCATATTAGACCCCCAAGAAAGCCGATTCCACCTTCATGAGATCTTAATTTTGTTCTTGAAATGCCGACTCTGGCTCCTTTTGAGCCTGCTGTTTCTTTGCAACATTGAACCTGGAAGACTATTTTATTTGTGTTTACCTTTGCCAGAAGAGTCTCTGAACTTACAGGCCTTGATAGCAGTCTCTCATTTTGTTTTTTTGTTTTTTTTATACATAGAGACAGGATGCCTCTATGTATGAATCCTTCTTTTAAGCCCAGGTTGGTTAATCAGCTGTCCCTTAATCAGTCTATCCAGCTTCCTTCTTTTTTTCCCTTACCCACAATATGTTGGTGACAAGATTCTTCATACTTTAAGTTAGCATAGACAGCTCAAATACATAACAAAACTAATCTCAAAATACTATTTAAACTACAAAGACTTTTAGTTTACTTGAAAAACTGTATGAATATCGATGGAGATATTCACCCAAACCCAGGTCCCACCACTATGCCAATCTCTAATCCCTATAATTTAACCCGAAAACCTACTGACTCCCTTCTAATATTACACCTGAACCTAAGAAGCATTAACAACAAAATTCACAACCTTCACGCCATCATAGCTAGTCATTCCCCTGACATCATGTGTCTAACCGAAACATGGCTAAAACCTCTACTAAGAATGAAGAGATCCTCCCACCCGGTACAATATTCTCAGGGCTGATCGTACAAAGAAAAAGGTGGAGGAATAGCTATTATGTTTAAAAATAAACTAAACATCCTTAAGAACCAAGTACAACCTCCTATGATCTCAAACCTAGAAATTATAGCCCTACAGATCTGCCTAAACACTCAAAACGATCAACCTTATTGTAACCTATATCCCGCCAGGAAGAACACAGAAAACCTGGAGCAATCCCTGAGCTGGCTAGCCATCAACTACCCACAAGAAACCATAGTTCTTGGAGACGTCAACATTGACTGGTCTCTATTCTACCCATATAACTCCACAACCTATTAACCTATATGGTTTCTCCCAAAATATCCTATCCCCAACCAGAATAGGCAACTCACTTCAAAAAGAAAGTATAATTGACTGGATCCTTACTAATAGAGACTCTAATAACTACACCACTGGCACCCTTCCCTGTGACCTCAGCGATCACCTAATAACTTATATCATTAAACATAAATGCCCAACTTCTAACACCCCCCTATATAGATTAATCAGAAACAAAAAAAAATTCGTCCCTCAATTATTTCTTGCTGACCTGAAATTCTGCAACTGGACCATATTAAAGACTCTTCAATTAGAAGAGAGTGTGTCCCACTTCAATGACACGTTCCTTAAGATACTTGACTCACATGCTCCACATAGACAAATTAGAACCAAAACTCGCATAGCACCTTGGCTCACTACTGATACTAAATCCAAAATCAAACTTCGCGACCAAGCCTGGGAAAAATGGAGAGCCACAAAAACCCCCCAAGACCGTTGTAAATTTCAACAACTAAGAAATGCCACGAAAACTGCCATAACCCAAGACAAAAACAATACTTCTGCAGCCTCCAGCAAAACACCAGAACAACCCAAAGAAATTCTGGGCCGGTTTTAACAACCTTCTGCACCCAGGCAAACTTCCACCCCAACCCCTGAGAAACTCTTAGAGAAAGGCCAAGAAGAAGTAGCCAACACCTTTAACTCCTTCTTCACTGAGACTATCCAAACCTTAGCCAGTCACCTTACCTCCACTTCCCCACCTGCTGCTAAACTGCGGCGTGACAACCCTACCCCTTTAATTTAAAGCCAGTCTCTTCCTCCTATGTACGCTCCCTCCTAAAAAACTCAAACCAACTACCCTAGCGGCTGACCACCTTCCTCGGAATTCTTACAAATTGCATCTGATGAAATAGCCTACCCCATATCAATCCTAATAAACAGATCTATAACTGAGATGAACATTCCCTCAATCTGGAAGACTTCCTATATCATTCCACTTCACAAAGGAGGTACCTCCCTGGAAATGTCAAATTATAGACCAATAGCCATCCTGTCCCCATAGCGAAAATCATGGAAAGATGCATCCACAAACAACTTCTTCACTATCTGACCTCTAATAATCTCTTGTCCAATGCCCAGCATGGTTTTCGTCCGCACCATAGTACAACTACTACCCTCCTTTCCTTTATTGACTCAATCAACAACAATCGCAATAACAAACTCATATCATCTGCCCTCTTTCTGGACCTATCAAAAGCATTCGATATGGTCAATCATCAATTCCTTCTCAACATCCTTGAAACCCTACGTCTGGACACTCCAGCACTAAACTGGTTCAATTCCTACCTCACTGGTAGGCAACAAGCTGTCCTATGGCAAAACAGAATATCGGGACTGCTCCCGAATACCATAGGCATTCCTCAGGGCTCAATACTGGGTCCACTTCTGTTTTCCATCTTCATAAATGACCTTCAATCAATCATCCCTAAATCCACCTGTATACAATACGCCGACAACTCCACCTTAATCTGCTCCAACGTTTCCCTCTCGAATCTCCAAATGACCACACAACATTGTTTTGCACTAGTTGAAAAATGGTTCACTGACTTAAAACTTCTACTTAACCCATCTAAAACCAAACTATTACTTTTCTTCCCCAACGTCTTCTCACCTCTAGGTAAAGAACTCCCAAACACTAACAACACAACCTTTCATATTAAATCCACTAATGGGACCCTCATAACCCCTGTCACCAGTACCAAACTGCTAGGTGTCACTATTGATCATAAGCTCAAATTTGACATACACATTACCCAAACAGTAAAGTCTGTTAAAAAAAACTAGGATCTATGTACAGAATTAAAAACTTCCTAACTCCCACTACCAAATTAACTATTGCTCGTGCCATCTCCTCTCTTCCCTCCTCTATGCTTCCCCGATCCTCTCTTTTTCTCAATAAACGCTTGAACTTAACATGCTCTCTCTTGCCTATAACCACATTGCCAGATTTATTACAGGTTCCCTTATCGAACCCATCATTGCCTTAATCTCAGAAGACTTGGCTGGTTGGAACTGCCAAATCTCCTCAAACTTAGCCAACTCAGCTTATAAAATTATCAACCATCCTGATAGAACTCCCTCACTGTGCAAAATTCTAACTCCATATACTAACCTCAATAGTCTCCGATCATCAAACAGCATCCAGATCCTAACCATTAAAGCAAAAACTCAGGTGGGGATGCCCTTTATGCAAATTCCATTGGCAAGCAGTGGAACTCCCTGCCAAACAACCTTAGACTTACTTCTTCTCTATCATTTCAAAGCTAACCTTAAAGAATATCTCTCCACACAATGGACATGCCCATGTCGAGAACCTGACTAACTACATATCTCTTTACATCTAGGTCCACTTCCTAGCCCATTTCCCTAATTGCAGATCTCTAAAATTTCTCTTTCCTTTTAGTAATAAGGAAAATCTCTGATTTCAGTCTATTTTTCAGTATCTTTAACGAAATCAATGTTCTGTGTATAATTTCCTGTCTGTCCTTTAGTCTTATATAACATCTATGTAAATTTTCATTCCTGCATATGTAAGCTGTATTCTCTTGTTGTAACAATACTTTGAATCTTGCAATTTAAATATGTACTTCTATTGTGTATTGGAGCTTTTCTCCTCGGGCCTCTACTGAAAACGGATATGTATCCAGTTAGACCAGCCCGGTTAACAAATGTAAAATAAAATAAAATAAAATAAACAAATACTGTTTAGACAAAACTAAGGCCTTGAGTAAATCTGATCAGCTTTTGGTTTATTTTCATTCCAGGACATTGTTTGTCCGTTTGTAAGCAAACCATCTCCTCCTGGATTTCTAAGGCTATTTCTTTTTGTTATTCTTTTCATAGTTAGCAGTTGCCTGCTTCCATGAGGGCTCATTCTACTACAGCAGTGGTTTCCTCTTGGGGGGGGTGGGGATTGGCTTTTTTCAAAGGTTTGGACACCAACTCAATCCTTGAAGCTGCTACTTTGTTTTCGGTTCACACATTCACAAAACATTAGAAATTGGATGCCATCTCCAGAGCCATGGCAGGTTTTGTCAAGGCTATCCTTTATGGGTTTGTGGAGCGCTTCTCCTTGCCTTTCTCCTCCCTGCCTTCATTGTAGCTTTTCTACTGTCCCAGAGGTGATGAATACTGAAACAGTGATATGGAAGGACATAGTACAGTTCTGTAAAATCTTATCACAACAGTAGATTTCCTTCTTTTCATTGTTGTAGTATTCATTCCCTCCCTCCCAGTCCCTTTTCTGTTCCTTTTGTATATTGGTGTCCTGGCAGGTTCCTGTCCTTTTCTCCATTCCTTCCTTTTTCTGGATTTGCATGTCCTCCTTTTCACTGAGTGTTCTAGTTCTCCTGGGGCACTTCAATTCTGAGTTGGGAGCATACGTGCATGATCACATTTATGCCCTGTGATTCCATGGGGAGAATATGTCTGATGTACAACGTTCCCTGGGTAATAAATGCATTGGTATACTGGCTGCATGTTGGGCTACCCTTGGCATGAGATCCCAGAGATGATGAGTACTTCAAGTGAAAAAAGATGCATCTGTTGTTATAGTAAGATTTCGTACAACTGTACTTTCAGATTCAGACTAGAAGTAGACCACCGATTTGTTGGATTATGCTTGAGAAACCCAGGCTTTAGACTTTAGTATGACGGGGCCAGTGGTTTCAGTCAAACGTTCTAAAACCCAAGGACTGTACCGACAGTCACAGACATCAGTCGTGAGAGGTCAGCAAGAAGAAAGGTACACAAGTCCATGTTCTCTTTGCAGACTGGCCATGATCTGGGAGCAGGCTATCGGTCCAGACCACTTCAAAATGTTGATATTATAATAATTATACCTTGTAATTTCTTGTAATTTACATTAATTTGGAAGCACTTTTATCTAATGACACTCCCAGCAAAAAATAGTGCTGTTGTGGGAGGTAGAGTCAAAAGTTGATTGTGTTTTATTGTATTAGGGATATCAGTAATAGACTGTGTGTGTTGCCAAAAATCTGTTAAGGATTGCTATAAATGTGGCTTTTGTTGAAGAGCAAACTGTGTGATCTGTTGTTTGGGGCAATCTCCAGTAGTTTAGCAGTTTTGGCAAAAATGTTAAAACATGCAATTTGTGAAAGACCACCCAAAATAAGGTGATGTGGACAATGGAAGATAACTATTGCCTCTGGAGTTCACTTGCTTTTCACAAGAATATACTCTTCGGCCTGACCATAGAAACAGCGTTGTTCACATACCACCCCAGTTATAATTATTTCCAAAAGCTTTTTTATTATTATTACTACAGAATTTTGTTAAATTGGGCAAATGGCTAAAGCTTTGCAGATTATTTCCAGCCGTGTCACACACCATAAGTACAACAGTAACAGTAATATACAGGGATAATTGAGATTAGCCACTAAGCAGCATACTTTGGTGGGTGAAAATAAGAATGCTTGAAGATCAACTTTTCACAGTTTGTACGTGTTCTGTAATGCCCCCCCCCCCCCCGGGGAAAAAAAACTCCTCAGTCCAATCCAGTCATTATTTAGCTTTACTTTTCTGCCCCACCCCCACCCCAGTTTTGTATATGACTTTAATATCATGGTACCCCTGCAGTACATTTGAGTCTATCACCTTTTCCACTTTTTCAACCAAGTAGAATCATTTTTCTATCCAACTCTGCCTCTACCCACTCAGCATGTGTGCGTGCATGCATACACATGCAAGTCCACGAGCACATCTTGTGTTACACTTCTCTGGGATTATTTGGTCATATTGGTCACTGCAGCAGATGTATCTCTGCCATGCCACTGAACTGGTAACTTTGTGGCACAGGTCTTAATGATCAGAAGGCCAAGAACCAAAACACAAAACAGTAAATAACCGCAAAAAAATGAAACCAGTCCAGAAGAATGTTAACCACAGTCCTGTAACTCAGTAC
The DNA here is from genome assembly GCF_019279795.1 of Protopterus annectens. Lineage (NCBI taxonomy): Eukaryota > Metazoa > Chordata > Ceratodontiformes > Protopteridae > Protopterus > Protopterus annectens. The sequence continues at coordinate 857,024,490 of NC_056743.1, read as the reverse complement.
CAAACTTTAATGATTGAGCACTTTTGCAATAGACTTCATCAGAATCAAAGAAACGCAATAATTAACAATTTAAATATCGTGCCTAAAAAAACTCACATGACCAACCAGTGAGCAACCTCAGATGGTTACTATTAAAGTCATTAAAGTGGCTGAACAACAACATAATAAAATATAAAAAATATATAAAAACAGTACTGCCATACCCTAAAAACATATGAATGGTAATAAATCTCACCCACTATAAAGACTGTTAGACAGTTTTAAACTAAATGCGATTTCAATCTCAGCACCCTTCTGAGTGAAATACTATCGTTTAATCCGGGGGGGGGGGGGGGTGGCATTTGTGTCTAAGATGCCAATGAAGTTCCTTTTCCTCAATTAGGTCAACCCACGGTACCCTCCTATGACTTTTTACAGTAAGTTCTACTGCTTATCTGATTGGGCCTGCTTTCTACCTGTCATTTCCACTACAGATATGTAAGTGGATGTAAACCAGGTATAATGTCACCTTTCTCTCTTTTATTGGTCACTTCACACCTGAGGTTAATCCTTTGGGGTAACCCCTTGCCAACAACATGTCTTCCAATACCTTGCACTCCGTAAGAAAATTATCATGGTCTGAGACCATTCTAGCCAAATGAGTAAACTGGCCCTTAATCAACCCCCTGTTGTGGTGCATAGGGTGACTGCTCTCGAAATGCAGCAAACTATTACAGTATGTGAGCTTTCTATATGTAGAGCTGACCAATTTGTGCCCAGAGTAATCTTTAAAAAGCCAAATGTCAAGATAGTTGATACAGTTCCAATGATATGAATAGTGAACTTGTAAAAAAGAGTGTTATTGTTCAAGTAGTCAATGAAAGTACTGATCTCACTTTCAGGTTGGTCCCATAAAATAAGTATATTGTTCAACTAACGGAGGTATAGTTTACAGGGTTTTAGTGGGAATTTGCTGAATACATATTTCCTTTCCCATTGAAGTAAAACAATATTAGCATAAATGGGTGTGCAAGTTGCTCCCATTGCAGTCCCCCTTAATCTGTTGAAAGTATTGACCCTCCAAATAGATGAAACTATTTTTAGGACCATTTCCATACAAAAGACTAGCACATTAATTTTGTTGTTGTCCAAACTAGTAAATTCAGATAGAAAATCACG